>NC_135314.1:29487736-29612736 GCF_048772815.1 Callospermophilus lateralis
ATTGCTTATATAATTAAATGGAATTATCCTAGCTGTTTTCAGGAATGATCCTCAAAATATATTGTGATTGTTAACTTGATTTGTCAACTTGATTGGATTAAAGAAATGTCAATGATTAAGAGGCTTCTGGATATGTCAATGAGAGTCTATCTAGGAATGATTGGCATGTGGGATAGCCAACTGAAGTGGAGACCCTCCCTAAGCATGGGCAACACTATCCAAAGGCTTTCTTCTGGGCCTATAAATATTAGTTTTTCAGTAGCCAATGCCTGACCTCCTTGCTGCCTGAAGACACCACAACAGTTGACTTCACAATCACCTTCCTTTCTGCTGGTTATTAGAAAAATTGATCACAGCCTTAGATTGCCTAATGAATAAGAGGCTGAGGCCTCTTTTTTTGAGTGTTAGTTTTTCTGTAAAATTATAAAATAGATTCAAACAAATATTCTATAAGAACCTCAAAACTGATCATTTAGACAAGAAATGATCAGGGTTACCAAATCAAGAAATGAAAATTTGTACATAGCAGAGACTGATTGCCACTCTACTTTGAAACTATCAGCTTTGATGTTCTACTACTTGGCTGCATTCATAGATCCAGAAGTTGAGCCTTTGTCTTCTACAAAGCAATAGAATAAAGAGATAAGTACCAGAGAAGCCTAAAAGCCTCCCAAATGAATATTAGATAAGAGTGATTCTAGAATAATAAGTTTGTGTCTTGTCTCTATCACTTAATAGCCCGTGGTCTTGGACAAATTATTTGAATGCATAGTGCCCCTGTTTCCTTGTATGTAAAATGGAAACATACCTACCTAAGAGGCTTGAAGTAAGTGTGAACTGAGTTAACATGTAAAGGCAGGTAGATAGCACCCACAGATGGGTATGCTACCTAACTGCTGTCTATTGGTCTCATTGTCATTCCCTGATCACAATCCCTTTAATCCCTGATATCTTTGGTCCACATTCACAGAGAAATTCCTTGAAAAAGTAAGCAGTGATAGCTATTTTTCCTGCCCCCTCCTTTTGTACTCAACCCAGTTCAGTTTGTTTTTAATGATTACTGTACCATCCATGGGTCTGGGGATGTAACTCAGCAGTAGAGTGCTTGCCTACCATGTTTGAGGTCCTTAGTTCAACAACAAAAAATTGCCAGCCATTGTCATGTTTCCAAATTCAAAGCCATTGGTTGTTTCTTTTTTTTAAATTTGTTGAATTTAGATACACATGACAGTATAGTGTATTTTGACATATTGTTCATACATGGAGTAGAACTTCCCATTCTTGTGGTTGTACATGATGTGGAGTTTCACTGGTCATGTATTCCTGTATGAACAGAGGAAAGTTATGTCCAATTCATTCTACTGTCTTTCCTACTCCCAACCCTTCTCCCTTGCAACCTTGTGGCCTTAAATAGTATCTTCATGCTATGAATCTGAATTTAAGTCATCTAGAATCTCCTCATCTCCATCTTCAGCTCCACGGGAAAACAAACCAAAACAAAAAGAAGTTTCTATAGAATCCATACTGCCCAACTTGATTTACAAGGCACAGGTGCTCTGAATTTTAAACCAACCTATTTCTTACTTCAAATTAAATTACCAGTGTACCTCAGTCCCTGATATTTGTTCACTCCAGGCTTGTGGTTTTTCATTTTTTACATTTAGAGTCAAAGAATGAATAAATATAATAGAAGCAATAATAACCAAGCTATCCAGTCTTAGGAGTCAAACACAAGTTTAGATTTAGCCTTGACTTGAGGTCCTTTGATTGACATTTCCATTGCTAGAATTAGTCCCAGTCATTTCAAGATCCAACTAAATTTCATTTTGCCTTATCTGCAGGTTATCATTCTTGCAAAAATCATCTCATCCTGGCAGGATCTTGATGTAAGGTTTTAAAACTCAGTGAGGCTCAAAGAGATTTTGCAAGGTCAAAAACAGTGTAGGTTTGTTTGATAATATAAAACCCGAAGATGGAATACCAGCTCCTGAAAGGTCTCCGCAGTGGTTAGCCATGTTTCATACTGCATTCTCATTTACCATCTGAGTTGCTTTTAAAGCTCTCTGGTTCACAATTTTCTCTTGTGGTCTGATTTCAATATTTCTTTCAGTATACAGTTGTAACAAAGCTCTATTTCTCCCCAAATTGTTCATCTCAGGAGAGGCTTATATGAAAAGAAATGAGTATCAATGAACACTTTGGTAGTACACTCTGAAGGTACTTTTTCTTTATTACATTTTCCCCTGATCAGGTAGATTTTTCTCCTGTGTAAATTGGCTTTTAGCCTCATAAGTTTTTTATCACACAGAACATCTATAGATAGGCAACTAGATATAAAAGAAATATGTATATTTACAACAGTTGCTATATTCTTAGCAACAAAGATATAGTTCAGATCAACATCATTTACTAATGGTAGATTGCTATTTTTAGCAGGATGGGTAAAAAGTTGTTTACTATTAATTTTAGTAAAAGGTCTGAAATTTTCAAATGTGGGAAGTGGTATATAGGGAAAAAGAAAGTTACAAAAGACAGCCTTAGAAATCTCAGAAGAATATAGAATTGAGATATTCGTGTGGAAATGAAATGTGGGCTAATGTTTTCAGACAACCAAATTTCACACATGCATGTGGATATATCTCTTAGCTGTTTTTGCTATAACCTTGTATAATTGTCTCTATACCATGATGTGTCAGTTTCAAGATGATCAATCTGGCATTTTAAGCTACTTGCAATTCAAATCCATATTGAAGACTTGAGAATGTTGAATTAAAATGATGTCAGTATTTCATAATACAAAACAGTTAATTTTATACATAAGCATATGTAGATTACTGAGTTAATAAGTTGTTGTGCTTTTCTTGGTGCTTACTGAAGGTAGCACAGCAGCGAAAAGAGCACATATCTGGGCTGGGGTGGTGGCTCAGAGGTGGAGCGCTCACCTAGCAAGCATGAGGCACTGGGTTCAATCCTCAGCATCACATAAAGTAAAATAAAGATATTGTGTTCACCTATAACTAAAAAATAAAAAAAGAGCATATATCTGGAGTTTGATAGAACTTGACTCCAAATTAGATCCTGTGTTTGGCAAGCAACATGATCTTTGGTTGAGTCCTTAAGTCCTCTGGCCTACAGATTCTTAAGGAGTAAATGAGAATGATAAAACTTATCTCACAAGAGTATTGTGAAGATAAACAGATTAGCAATGCAAGTAAATCACCCATTAAATAATGGATTTTTATAATGCATGCCATTGATTCATCTCTGATTTTTTAAAATTTATCTTCTATGCTTTTTTCTGGATTGCTCTCTTCCACTCACCCCAATCTACCTTTCATTCACCCAAGTCCAGGTTTATTTAATTCAAGAAGATAGCTATTTAAAAATATTGCTCTAAATCTCTTGTTTTAAATCTGTTTGGCATTATGCACTTTCTCTCAAAACATCCCAACCACTTCCTATAGCTTCAATTATTGATGACTGAAAGGCAGCAGAATACAACAGACACCAGAATGGCAATATGTAAATCAATGGTTGTGCAACTGATGTGATTCTGCAATCTGTATATGGGGTAAAAATGGGAGTTCATATCCCACTTGAATCAAAGTGTGAAATATGATATATCAAGAACTATGTAATGTTTTGAATAACCTACAATAAAAATTAACTTAAAAAAAATTATTGATGACTTTCATAGTGGGGATATGACCCCTTTTTCAGAACATTACACATATTTATCCAAGTATAACATATATGAAAGAGACAGTTCAGGTTCAATGTGTATAAAAATGAAATTTTATCCCTCTCCCCTTACATTTCCTTCTTGTCCAAGATTGTCCTTGCTTTAGAAAACTGCACAACCACTATTTCAGAGAGAAAAATCAGAAATCATTCTTGACTTTTCCTTTGCCCTTTTATGGTGTCATCCTCCAATGTGCAGAGCCCTCAAAGGACCCCAGCCATCACCTTGACATTGCCAAGGTCTACATCTTTCCCATTGCCATAGTCACCAGTGCAGCTGCCAACACCATTCCTGGCATTTACATAGTGATCTATGCCAATGTCATGCCCCGCCAGAACTGCTAACACCATTGGCACCAACACTGCCAATGCCTCATATTCAGTGTCCCACAGCAGTCACAGAGCAACAGCTCTTCTAACTGGCACTTTTAAGTTTGTTTCAGCCCCTTTGTCCAACGATCTCTGTGTGAGATAATGAGATTTGATCTATGTAACAATCTCAGGGTCACAAATCATGTTCAGAGTCATCTTTTCCTTCTGTGTTTAATATTTGCCAAAGATCCTTCAAGGAATCTTACCTATCTTGACCTTCTTTTCCCCAAGGATGAATTTTTATTTTTCTAGGAGGTTTTTTGATCTTCCATGTAAACACACCTCTGGCTACTCTTCACCAGTCTTCCAAATTATGCCTGAACACGTGTGACTGATGGCAAACACAGGTTAGGTTCTTGTAATGACCACTGTCACACAAACATTTGTTTGTCAATGAATAGTTGTTGAAAACATAAATGAATGAATGGTCTTTCTTCTCTGCTAGGCTTCCTTTTTCCAAAGTATTGATTGTGTTCCTAACAAATCAAGTTTACTTTTCTAGTGATTTCTAAAGAATCATCCTTAAAGAGAAAGGAGAATATAAATTGCAATTGTTATTACAATCACACACCGTTGAAAATATAATTATTGTTATACTTTTCATTTCTAGAAATATAGTTTTGTTCATCATGTCGTAGCCAAATTGTTAAAAGAGAAAAACAAAACACAAGATATTCAGTTCTCCTTAGTTATGGCCCATTGTATACCCAATATCTTGTATGTTTTCTGAAATACTGAAATATTTTAAGTCTTGAATATACATGTGTTTAGGGAGGAGTTATCTTGATAAAGCTTGTTTCTCACAGCTTAGAATCACTTGGACAAAAAGACCATGTGCTATGGTCTGAATATGCCTCAAAATTCATGTTGAAACTTCACTACCAGTGCTATAGCAGTTAAGAGGCCTTTAGGAGGTCATTAAGTCATGTGAGAAGAGCCCTCTCAGATGAAATTTATAACTTTATAAGAGATGTGAGAGGGCTTTTGCCCTTTCTGGTCTTCCATTCTAACATGTGGGGACACCACATTTAAGGCACCATCTTAGAAGCACCAGACACTGAACCTGCCAGTACTTCTATCTCGAACACATCAAACTCCAGACTGGGACAAACAAATTGCTATTATTTCCAAACTGCATTCTCGGTGGTATTTGTGATAACAGCACAAGCAGACCAATACATCATGTCTTCACCTTCTTTCCATGTCTGGGAGAGTATTGTAGTGTTCATGCCATCATTATGCTCAGTTAAAGGATATGTGAGAAAACAAATTGAGAGCTATATGATATGATAAATATTACCTGTAAAAGAACTCTAAGGCCAGGAAAAATCTAATCAATGTGAAAAAATATAGTCATTTCAGACAGAAATCCTATAGATGTTAAAAGACATTTCTCCTTCAATTTCCTTCTTTTTTAAAAAAATGTATGTAATTCCAACAGTATGTCCAGATTTCCCAGCAAAATACAGATGAATTGTATTCACTGAGAATGAATACCTATAACATTATTTAATTAATGCTACTTATTTGAAATGATGAGTGCCTGGAGTTTTTGTTAAATGTGCAGTTTCCCAGAGGCACAGGATTCTGGGTTTTACCAGCCTCACATATAATCTAATGCATACTGAGTTAAAAAAAAGAAAAAAAAAAAAAAGGTTTAAAGGAATGAATACTAAGAATATACATTAGATGCCAGCTAAACTCATATATACTCTTGGAAAACTATCATATTTAAATTGGCATTGAAAAAAACACAAAACATAAGTCAGAGTTGAAGAATTTTCCTTTAGTGATACTTGCTTTCTTATCTGATTCTGCCCAATGTCATATCTATTCCATTCCCTTGAATCAAGTTTTTATTTTACATACCAGCTAAAACTTTTTATGACTTTAATAACTTTCTAGAGATAATACTAGTCAAAATGTCAAAATCAACTCTTGGTTAAAACTTTATGATGTGATCCAGATGAGATAAAACTGATTGTATTTAGGCACATAATAGAAACAAGAGAGTTAAAAGAAGTGGTTTGTTAATAACCACCACCTTTGATTATTTAGAAATTTCTTTGAGGTAGAATTTAGAGCAGTAGTTTATCTTCCCTAAGAAAGAAAAGGCATTTCTCACAAACTTAACTGACCCAAACTGCACTTCAATTCTGCTCGGTATTCACTCCATTCAGTCCAGCACCCTTTGTCCTAGATTCTGCTTTTGCACTTCCAGAGAGAAGCTTTACAATTCATTTTTTTCTCCCTCTCCCTCCTTTTTGGGATGGAGAACACATACTGACTCACAGAGAGTATATGAATTGCACATCCCAAAAGGAACCAGTCCAGCTAAGCAACTCTTTTCCTTCTTTGTTGGATATCAGTGTAGTTTCTAATGAGCTCAGTCTCCTGGGGAGCATTTTAATGGTTTTTTCTGCCTCCCCTGATGACCATGTTTATGCTAAGTTTTGATACAGTATACAGGACTTGGGTAGTAATTAGCATTCAAATGGACCCGTGATTTTCCTGTCATTGACTGGGTTGTCTATTTCTAGCCCAGAAAATGGAATCCAATGAGTTAGAGCTTGTAATAATCAAGGCATATTAACAATTCAAATCCTAAATTAAATATCCAAGATAGTGGGTTCAAAAGTGAAGCATCATCCGTGTCACAGACCGGGTAAGAAACTTAAAGGGAATAAAATAATGAAGCATGCAAATTATCATTAGCAAATACGAGGAGCAACACAAAACATGTGTGCTGTATATGATACCAAAGCGACATTGAATGATAGAATGTGTTGCTTTTTGGCTTAAGCCATTTCAACATCTTTCACTATTGTTTATACTGTTTTCAACACAGTCATTCATAAAACTCAGGCAAGAGAAAAATGAAATAAATATTCATCATATCTAATTAATATGTATTTTAGAGTATTTCAGGGAATCACCTGTAATGTTAAGGAAGAGTTGGAAATTTTTGCAGACAAAGCTTGAGAATCTCAATTGTTGTGTAATCTTCTTAAAGCCCGTTGTAGTGTTTGAAAACATTTAACATTTAATATGGTAATATTTTTAGACATAGATCCTTCGCAAAATCTTGAAATTTGTACCTTCTCTTTGGAGAAATGCACATACATTCCTAACAACTAACAATACTCTGTTTTAATCATTAAATTTAAAAGGTGGAACAAAGGTAAGTGGAAAGACTGTGTTTCAGGTCTTTAGTGAATAGTAGTCATATAATTCATACATATATTATAGGTTTAATTATGATTTTTCTTTATTTAGGAGTCTATGCCTAAACTAAGTGGTTAAAAAGAAATAAGACAATAGAAACAAAGACCTTGACTAAAAATGTAAATAAAGTTAATTTTTCTAAATAAATCTCTTTCAAAACATAAAATAATAAAATGACTATTGCTTAGTGAGCAATAACCTACTAGCTTTGCAAAAGATCAAAGTAGTCATTATTATTCACATCTGCAAATGAATGGTGAAAGCAGAAGAAATTAAACCATCATAAACTACCCGTATTTTATTTAAAGAAGTACTTTTGCTACATTTATGCCCTACACAAATGGCATGAATATATTTTTAGCACAATTAACCAAATACCCTGGAGCATACTTTCATTTTCATGGCTTTAGGCTGGTTAATGTAAAATTTAATTTGTGCTAATCTTCTCCAGGTTAGTAAAGTGTGAAACATACTGTACATTGGATTTACCTAACTTACAGTAGCACTGAATTAGTGCAAATTTTCAGAAAATGAGGTCTTAGAATTTTCTAATAAAAGAAGAAACGGTAAGAATTTATTATTAGGGTTAAAACTACTAAAATGACAAAGGAGAGACAGTGGCTTAGATAGGCCAATAGAGATTGCAAGTAAGGAGCTCTTAAAATGAGTAAGAAATTACAAAAGGACTCTATAAAGTCATGGTTTCAAATTATTACTTTTAAAACCAGAACTACAGGCTCTAAGATCACAAAAAGTCTATTCTGGTCCAGAAACCACACCTTTTAATTGTGTCTAATCATATAATTGCCTAGGATGAGCATGACCTACATTTGACATTTCTCTTCCATATAGAAACTGTCACAGCTCTCTCTTAACTAGAAAAATATAGACCTTATATTTAGGGGACTCTGAAACCATTTATGTGGCCAATCTAGTTACACACCTGATTCATCTAAAAAAGCATTAGTGGAACATATAAACAACTTTTAAAAGCACAGTAGGAGATAAGGAAAATGGGTGTGGTGTACAATTTGTATTCTAAATGTGCAAGGCTATTACATTGAAGAAAATTCTATAAAACACTTAATGGATTAAACTTGAAAAGGAGTAATGATGTGAAAAAATATATAGGAGAAGAAGCAAATTGCATTCAATAAGGCAGAAAATAAAATTCAGTAAGATTTAGGTTTGTACAAACAGAGTTATCTCAAAGAGGCTGTTCAGTTTGCATTCTTTACTTGGAACTCATAACAGAGCTACAAAAATGCTGTAAAGATTGAATAATTGATCTTACAAATTTAAAAATATGTGTTTGTGTGTATGTATGTGCATCTATGCCACTTAGTATAATGATATTGGAAGCCATGTTTTGACCATATACTAGCATTTAAAGGAAACACAAAGCTAGTAAAGTGAAATTCATTTAAAATAACTCACAGTAGCCTTATTATTCCAAGAGGACCTCAATATGGCAAGGTAAAAAAACACAAAATTCTTCAAAATCTAAAGTGTATGCAAATATAAGGCACTATAAAATATAATACTTAGCATAGCAAGACAGAAAAGAATTAATGTATTGTAAAAGCATTTTTTTCTTTTATACAACTATGAATACATACATTTATGAGACAAATAAATACATTATACTTTCTATGTGAAAGTGATGGCATGAAACCACTTTTAATATGATGAGAACTTTGAGTAATTCATTACAGAAGCTGGTCAACCTGGAAATAAAAAGATGAATGGAAAACAATTTTTCAGAGAGTCATATTTAGATTGACTTTACCTATAAGAAAAAAAGAAAAATAAATAAAACCAAACTGTATTTCCTGATTATAAAAAGAGCTTCAAATTTATTTTGTGATAGCTGTTAAAAAACACTGAATAATTTGCTGCATCGCATCCTAATCTGTTCCCAAAGGAAACTGAAGAACACGCTGGAATTTTTAAAGCATCATCAGAAATACAACCAGTAATATACCTTAGAGAACTTTCTAGATTAACCAGTTGACTAGAATAATTTTCTTTATAATAACTGGTAAAAGAACAGTCTGTCTCAAGATATTCAACATTTGGCTATTGTTCTGGAACAATCCAGACCCAGTGTATAAAAGCTAGCTTCAAGGTGCCATGAGAACCAAAAGAGAGGAAGACAGATCCAGGATCAGAGAGTGCCTTTTATTGGGGACTTATTGAGAGAAGCATGTTTCTGGACAGCAGCAAGACCAGGTGGATAAACATGATTTGTGTCAGAGGACAGGGGCCTATAAAATAGTTAGGACAAAAGTGACTTCATCTAACCCAGAAGGTACCTGGTTTATCTCAAGCTAATATCAAAGAGTCCGGCACATTCCTAGCACCATGGCCTGGTTGTAAATCTCCTCATACCACTCTAATGTTTTTGACTACTTATAGTGCACTGTTGAACTATAGGGGGAAAAAATCAATCAGTGTACTTAGAGGCAATTATAGTTCCAACTCAAGATAGCTACAGATATCCCAAGCTGAATCCATACAGCTATGGCCATACTTTTATTATTACCATAATTATCCCTACATGAGGTGAAATGGTTGACACCTTATATCTTTATACGTATCTGTTTAATTATCATGTACTTCTCTACCTTAACTAGTGGTTTAAATGTTCAAATCACAAATAACAGAATTATAGTGATCAGTTGCTGCTAAACAAAATAATTTATAGGCATTGAATATTCTCAGACATATCTCCAAGTTAAAAAGTAGTTATAACTTTTCTCTAGCCATTTAAATTTTATGCGTCCATCAAAGATCACTATTTTGGGATTTCATGCAGGGAAAAAAAAGAGTCAAATGTATTCTGACATCCACAGTGAAATTAAATCAGTTCGTGTTCTTTATCTTTTCCTGATTTTCTAAAGTAACAACTGCTACTCTGACCAAGTGTGCCATATTATTTAATGAAGACCAAAAATCATTGAATCTTTTCTTGAACGCAGAGTGCAAGTCTTTAATATTAATCCATGTAAGCAATACAGACCAGCCACCTGACCCTTCCCACCTCCCTTTTGTGGTAATACAACATGCCTTATGGGAAAGTGCTAGAACACCATTTATAATCTGGGTCTCATCTGCCTGAATCCAGCCTCATTGGGATAGAATATTCTTCTTTCTTTCAAACCCTTTATCAGAGAGACCAAAATGATTTAAGATGATGAGTGTATTAACAACACAATAGACCCCACACTCCTAAGTTTTAAACAGAGTTTGAAGAAGCCAGTGTGTATAAGTCAGGTCTTTCATGTGCAAGGAATGCAATAAACTTGTTTACAGTCTTTTAAAAAAAATTTTTTAAAAATTTCCTCTTTTCATTTCAAAATTCTACATTAAGAGAAAAGACTATTCTAAGGAGTGTGTGTGTGTGTGTGTGTGTGTGTGTGTGTGTGACTTTCTCTAACACCAAGAAAATATTGAATATGTTTTTTTTCCTTTCAGTTTATCTAGTTCAAGCCAATATCATCTTTCAAATTCAGTATTTCAACTTGTGATGATATAACTTGACTTCAATATTTTCTTATTTTTTAAGAAATAGCACAAATGCAGGTGAACCTGGGTGTGTGAACATACACTATTTTTTACGGTAAAGGCTCTATTATTTTTGTGAAGACAAATGCAATTATGAACTGTGGTCACATCTTTCTTTCTTATTTATTCTCAAGAAAATTTGAGATCATTACTTTTTTTTTTCCTTTCAGTTCTCTTGGGAATGAGGACTCGATTAATTCTTTGTGATTTTAGTATTTTCTTCTCAAAGCAGTTCATTGACAAGAAATAGACATATTTCCTTTTCTATTTCAATTTTGAGAATTTCCTGGTAATTGAAACTATTTTTAGTTGAAGTTTAGAAGTATTGCAAGTATAGATTTCCTTTTGAAGCATGGCTTTGAATGAAGGGAGGGTCATAAAACCCATTTATAGCATTACTTTATGCTCTCTCTTCTGTTTCAAGATTTCCAAAGAATTAATTAAAAGTTGATAGGATTGCCCCTAAAACCAATTATCCTTTGGTACAGAATGCTGAGTACACATTATTGAGTTTTCAAATAAATTGAAAAAAAAAAATTCAGTCAGGCAACAGCATTATCTTAATTTATAAACATTAATACAAGAAAATATCTGATTTGTTTGAAATGATTACTCTACACTCTATTATGAGTATCATCCCTTTCCGCAAATTTCAATGGATACCAGAATACATCCCCAATCCATAACAGTGAACAATCATGACTAATTTCTCTGATGAATACAGTGTTCTAGCTGAGGTGTTTCTTGAATTTAGAGACATGGCATTTCACCAGATTTATATTGTATTTCAATTTCTCAGTTGATGAACCCCTTTAGCCTGTTTGTCTTTTCAATCTTGCAATATGGAGGGCTGATGGCTTCAGGGACTTTTGCCCTCTAACCTTTAAATCCGTTTTCTTGTCCTTGCAACATGACTGTCCCATTTTCCATAAATACATTTAATTTTTCTTCCCTTCACATATATGCACATACACACACACACACACAAAATATGAGATTTATAAAAGTTACCGGCAAAAGTTGAAATTACTTTCCTTCACTTACATTATGAAAGATAGAAGAAAGAAAAAAGAGGGAAAAAAATAAGGCAGACTCATTGAAAATAGCAGCTAGGTGTTTTGTATCCTTATTATGGCAAGACACTGTGATAAAAACCTGTGCTTGTTTAATTTAAAAAATAAGGAGCTAAAGCTCAAGTTGTATGTGAGTAACTTGCCTGGGTCACCCGGGAGAATATATTCTGAGGCTAGGATTTGAATCTAGGATGTCTGGTTCCAAACTTTTCACCATGTTACCACGCTTTGGTAACAAGCACATGGTACCCCTTTCAGAGCTCAAGGAAAAGAGAAACAGAATACTATGATACCTGTCTTTAAGACCTCCAGTTTCCACGAGTAACAAGAAGTCACCATTCTTGGTTTTGACAATTACTTGCAAATAGTTTGGCTCAAAATTGTTGTATCAATGAATAATTGAAGAAAATAAAAAAGTTATTTGTAAGTAAATATCCACTTTAGTGACAGATTCTATTCTCAATGCTCAGTAATAACTGATTGAAATTCAAAGCCATTTACATACGCAGGCTTTATCTGTAGGGTTGTATTGTCTTTAATGATATTCAGAGTGGTTCTCCATAACATTGAGATATATTTCTACTTAAATAATAATTGCTTTCTTTTCTTTCTTTCTTTCTTGTAGTGTTGGGGCCCAAACCCAAGGCCTCATGCATGCTAGACAAACACTTTAACACTGATCTAATCCTTGGCCCACACAAACTTAATAATGTGCTTATTCTTATTTAACAACCAAAGTACTGGGCAGAGGTCATTCAGAGTAGCAAGGCTATAAGGGGATAAAATCTCAGCGAAGTCCCTGCTTTTTCCAGTCTTCATTTAATATTATGTATTAGCATTATATAATTGCTTGAACATGGTTTATCTGGTTAATTCTTGCTTTTCTTTTTAGTTCGTTTTTAGTAGTCGAGGAGGATATTGGGAAATTTCTTACTATATCCATAAACTTTTTTGATGTTGAGAAAACACTAACAAAATTGCCTCACTGTACCATTACATTTTCACAGTTCTTTGTCCATACAATACAGCCATAATTCCAATAAATCTCAAAAATCCTGACAATAGAATGGCTGATTTCCACAAATACACTGTTGTCTCCGAAAGAATGGTGGTGGTGGGGGGGGCAGGGGGGCATAAGAAATATTGCCTGACTTTCATGTTGCCACTTTTTAAAAATTCTTCACAACTTTTATCCATAGCAGGATTGTCTGAAATTTTTCATTTTTTCTGGTATTCTTAGCACTTTCCTCTTTGAGCCACCTGAGAATTGCCTCAATGTGCTATTTCTGCTTGCTAATGAAAATGTCAAAGATCAGGCTTAAAAATGTTAAATAAAACTGAGCCAATCAGTCCCCTACTGTTGTTCATTTTGAGGCTGACTTTATTCAAAGACAGCTTTACTCCCTGTTGTTACTTCTTAGCTAAGATTGTAATTGTCAGTAAACATTATCAAACAGGTTTGGGGATTGTCAATGTGAAATAGATGCTCTTGACTATGATCAAACTCACATTCAAAAGCAGGATTAAGCAAATACCATTAATTCAGACTGCTAAACCAGAGGAGTGCTGAAAAATCATCCAGCACCCAAACACCTAAAGAACACTCTTAAACCTGCTAAAAATGTGGTTAAGGATTTATTTTACAAAGAACATTTCTGTGGAAACTATCAGAAAAATAACAAAAATTTAGAAAATCATTGTCACAATTATAAAGGATAAGAACTATTCCTTTAAACATTTAATAAAATTTAGGAAATCACAACAGTAGAGATATATAACCACTGCTAATATATAATGTTTTCTTCCAATTATATTCGTGAATTAAAAATTATAACATATATAAAAGTGTCCCATGAATTCTCACGTATTGAAGGCTTGCTCCTCAGTGCATCAAAAATATTCAGAGGTGGGGCTTTGGGAAACAATTAGATCATGAGGACTCTGAACTCATCAGTGTTTCAGACTACTGAGAGCTGAATGGACTATTGGGAGGTGGTGAAGACTGTAGCAGGTAGGGCAAGGTTGGAGGAAGAAGGGCACTGGGTCATGACCTGGAAGGATATTACTTGTGTCTGCCCCTCTTCCTTCTCTCTCTTTGCTTCCCAGCTTCTATGAGCTGAGATACTTTCCTCTATCACACCCTTCTACCATGATATTTTTCCTTGCGTTAGGCCCAAAGCAGTGAAGTCAGCTGACCATGGACTGAACCTCTGAAACTCTGAGCCAAAATAAGATTTTCCTCCTCTAAGTGTTTCTGGTCAGGTATTCTGGTCCCAGTGACAAAAAGCTGACTATCACCCTTTTCTTGTTGAGAACATTCCACTTTTCACTTAAGGAAGTACTACTGTACAGTTTCTTTAGAATTTCTGAGTTGACAACATTACTACTCTTGTGCTTTGGGGCCACCATGAATGGTAAAATGATGGTTACTGAAAACACTGTGATACCTCAACCATCAATCAGGTCTGAGGTCACTACCAAGTGACTAATGGGCATGTAGCAGGCATAGTATGGATGGGCTGATAAAGAGATGATCCATGTCCCTGGGAGGATCAGAGCAGGCGGGGGCTTGAGATTCTACCAGGTTACTCAGAAAGCATGCAATTTAAAACTTATGAATCAATTACTTTTGAAAGTTTCCATTTAAAATTTTTAGGCTTCAGTTAACTACAGGTTATTGAAACCATGAAATATGAAACTGCTGATAAGGGAGAAATTGAGCACCAAAGAAAAGAAGAGAAGTGAAGATCAGAAAAGAGGTAATATTTTATGGAGAAAGAGACCCAAGTAGGAAGGAAGGAGCCAGAATCAAAGACTAGGCAGAGGGATTGCTTTGGTTTTGGGGACACTATTTCCACTGATATACATGGAAGGAGAAAAAGATTTCCTTCTGTTATGGTTTGGTTGTTACATATCCTCCAAAAGTTTACATGTGAGACAATGTAAGAAAGTTTAGAGGAGAAATGATTGGGTTATAAAATCCTTAACCCAATCAGTGAATTAATCTCCTGATGGGTTATTTCCAAAAATAATGGAATGGTGATTAACCTAAGTGGTAACTGAAGGTGGGTAGGTGGCTGGAGGAGTTGGGTCACTATGGGTATGCCTTTGGGGTATGCATTTTGTATCTGACAGTGGAGTCTCTCTCTGCTTCCTGATCAACATTTGATCTGCCTACCTCAGCCACACTCTTTCACCATGATGCTTAGCCTCACCTGGAATCCCACGGAATGGATCTGGCTGTCTATAGACTGAGACCTCTGAAACCATGATCCCCCAAATACACTTTTTCTCATCTAAAATTGTTCTTGTCAGATATTTTAGTCACAGCAAAAGCTGACTAAAACATCTTCCTTGTTTATAGCCAATCTGTAAATCACACTGGGTAAGGATCTGTGGATTATAATGCTAACTTGATCTAACCATATATTTTAACTCTTTTTTTGTTTATTGGGTTTTCTTGAAAAATTTACCTTGTGCATCCCTGAATATCAGAAAGTTGGAAAGACAGATTAACACTTCATTTTACTCAGGATGTGTATTTATTTTTCACTAACAACGAACTGAAGCCATTCTGAAATTAGGCATTACCTCACATTAGGTGAAACATTCATAAGAGCAGTATCTTCACACTTTGTTGTACTGATTACAATGATCTACTCCTTATCCAAATTCTTTTCAGGACTGTTTTTGGAACAGAAGTTTCAAGGCACAGTGAAAACTAAGTCCTGAGAAGTTAAGCTATATATTTAGGTGGTGGTCTTGGGAGGCAGACAATTTCATCATTTTGCCCTGGTCTTGTTGGTGGTGAGGGGGGTTAATTATATTGAGCTAATTCTTTTTCCTAGGATCATCAACTTACCAACAACAACCTAAGCTAGAACCTTGACCCTTGTTCATTCTTCTATAGGCATAGGTCTGTCAAGGATGTACATGCAGTTCTTGAATAAAAAGGAATAACTAGCCTCTTGAACTCACACTACTCATGAAACAGTTCTGTCAATAATATATTGAATACCTCACTTTAGAGAAGTGAGGGCTTCTGACTCCTGGTTGTGTTGAGATTTTAGAGCTGAGTCAGATGGCTGATAGAGGTGTTATTGACCCAAAGGCTATAGTGCAAGTTATAAGAAGTACCCCAGGAATCAGCCCAAGAAGTAAAATCTTCAGGAAAAGTCAGGCAATCAGCCATGAGAGAACAATCTGAAAAGAATATGGAGTTAGGGAGAATCTAGTTGGATGCAGCATGACAAAAGCCAGAGAAAGTACAAAAGTTCAAAGTCAAAGTTTGGGGTATCTAGAGAAATGTCCTTGTTTAAAAGAAATAGCTGGAGTGGTTGTTGGGGGCAGGGAGTTTGTTTTATGTTTGTGTGTGTATAAAACCACCTCAGATTCCAAAGAAAATAGCCAGAATGATGTACCTATTTAGTTTAGTGTTTGGCATTATATATCAAAAATACATAGGTAAATAACTGATCTCTCTCTCTCTCTCTCTCTCTCTCTCTCTCTCTCTCTCTCTCTCTCTGTATGTGTGTATGTTGCTGTGGATTAAATACAGCCTCATGCATGCTTTACCACTGAGCCTTGTCCCCAGCCCTTGACATTTCAATTTTCATCTTGATGTGAAGTGTCATGCAAACAGATGTATCAGTAAAACATGTTAAGCAGCCAGTTTTTCTCTTGGTCTTAAAATTTGCTAGTGAAATTATTTGTCTGGTGTCATCCAGATGCTAGGATTGCCATGAGCTTTTTGTAAGACTACCCTTCTCCCTGATGTATGGAATAATATTTAGCCTATTTCTTGGAGAACTCATAAAGGTCTCCTGCATAATATAAGAATCACTTCCAAAAATTAACCCATAAGTCTGGGCTTTAAAAAGATAGGATACAATATAGTTAGACTTGAATAAAAAGTAGAATCAAATATGAAAGTATAACCAGAGCCACAAAGTGCATGAGTCCACAGTTTTGGAAAAAAAAAAATCTCTTATGGTACTCAGGATGAACTTGAATTTATTTTCTTTCTTAATGTGCCTTCAGCCTATGAGACAGTCATAGAAAACAGAAGTGTTACGAAGGATCTTGGGTCCTAAACACTCCTTTGTTCCACATTCGTAATATGGGGTCATGAGTCCCCAGGGAAAATAACAGCACACCAGACACCTTGTCAAGCACTCACGAGGTCTGGTTATTACTCCTGTCATGTCTTGTCATCATATCACATCTTAGCTTTTCTTTAGAAAGGGAGTCCAGAATCACAGCAACCCACAGAAACCCTTTGTTCATTTTATCTGTTCAGACTTTCGTGAGCATATACACACACACAAACACAGATACACACAAACACAAACACACATACATACACACAAAGAGACAGGAGGTTCAAACCCCAAAGGGGACTATGCCTCTACTGTTTCTATTCATTTCTATTAAGGGTACAATCAAAATTTATCCAAGCATTTCAGGCACACTTCCAATTAAGACTTTGTATACCTTTTTCTGTAACGTACTTGTTTCTTTCTCAACATCTCAAGAGCATTTTTAAATGAAGGTTATTGTGATTAAGCTGTGAGATAGCAACTTTCTTCTATTTCAGACTTATTTATCTTACTCAGAGCTTTTTCTAGGCTATCGTCCAAAATAGCCTCTAACCACCTAAGCTGTTCAATGAAGTGTATCAGAAAGCAATCCTTGAAATAGCTCTCGAAATATGTTCTCTTCCTTCATTTGAACGTAGTTGCATGCCAATCAACAGCAAAGCAATTAAAATCCTGCCAGGATCAAAGAATGTGCCTTACTACAGCCTTTGCCAATCTATAAAAACATTTCCTCATTGCCTTTTGTTAAGGCTCTGGTGACCTATGCTGCAGTAATATCCAAGAATCTACCAGTGTTCTTTATTTTTCTTAATTTGTTTCTAAGTGTATGTCAACAAATTTCTTGCTGCAAAATGCATGCTGTCAATTTCCAGTTTTCCCTACCTTACATTTCTCTGTTTTATATTTCCCCTTCTTTTTCTAAAGTACCTGTCTTAACAATATTACCTCTTTCATCTTGGATGCGCATGAATTTCATTTTAATATTTTCATTAAGGCAATACTGTTGGAGGACTTCTCATATGCTTCTAACTATTGTGCATATCAATTTTCTTTATATGCTCTCATTCTGCTAATAAGATAATCCTTTTGTAGATTTTTTGGTATAATCCATTGAATCCTAGTACACTCTAATACCAGTTTACTTGAGTTAATCAGAAAATACATTGCTATGGGAGGTCGATGGTCCCTTTCTGGATTATTCTGCCTTCTCATCAATAATCAAAAGGACCAGCTAAGCAATTCAACATACCATCTTCTGATCCTTTTGCTCCCCACTGGGGCAACTGAGATGGAACTTGCTTACTCAATTCTACTCAAGAATTTTAAAGTTTTAGGGTGTTCAGAGCACAGCTCTGTGACAGAATGCCAAGATGCAAGCCAAAAAATTTCCATGAATCCAAAGCTGTTGATGAATGCAAAGATATGTGAAGAATTGCTGTAATCAATATGAATAATCCAAGCCAAAATATGTCAGCTGAAAACCAGGCAATTGAGGTAAACCTATGTTTTAGTTTAAATTATATGAATGACTACCTATATTTTCTACTTTACTTCCTGGATAGTTAAATGCTATAGCACTAGAAATTTTTGATTTTCACAAATTTAGGGAGTAATAAACTGTACAGCCTTTTGCAGCATAGGTATTAGTTTAACCTTAACACTTCAGCATTGCATTTGCCTGCTAATGGATTCTGATCCTTGTTTCTCAAATTGACTATTCTCTTAGTCTAAAATATGACCCTACAGAATGTTCTTAATCCTCCAACCCTTTTATATAGATGTGATACATATAATTTCACTACTCAAAAAATAACAAATTTTTTTAAAATTTTAGATTTTTTTGAAGATGAAATTTTTTGTTTATTAATGCAAGTCTGATACACTGTGCCTTTTGGCATAATAATATTCTTTTCTAAGTATATAGATAACACTCAGCTTTCATTAATTTTCTCTTCTCTCCATTATTATCCACCTGAGCCCAGTTCTTATCCTGTTACTATTTTTCCACTAGAATTGCAGAAGGGGACTAAATTGATTTATCTGATCTAGCAATGTTCAATGCAGGGTGGCACTGTGCACTTGGAAGCATTTGGAAATGGGGAGGAAGCATTTTATTGGTCAAATTTACCACTTTATTAGACAAGGCCAGGTATACTATAATATCATTATTTCTAGTTATTATGGCTTTTTTGTTTGTTTTAAATGTACAGAACAGGATAAGATTTAAACAACTATAAGTTTAAATATAGAAAACCCAAGTCTTATATTTAATCTCTTCAATTTCCTCTACAGATAGAACTTCTCTTACAGAATTGCCAAACACTCATATTTTATTCTCTCCCACTTGTCCCTCAAATATTTTCTTCTTAGTACAGTTCAATACTTTAAAAATTATATTCCTCCAGAGCAATTCTTTTGTCAAATCCATCCTGAACTCGTGACAGTAGAAGTTCTCCTTAGCTGCTGTCATTTCTTTAGAGGCTAAAAGTAGTTGTGTGTCATGTCATGAATGACCCTTTCATGTCCATTGGTTTTGCTGAAAACATTAAACTGCCTCGGTAAACAAGAGCCAGAGCTGACAGTACCCACTCCATTTTAAAAAACAAAACAAAACAAAACAAAACAAAAAAACTAGACTTCCATTAAAATGCCAACCATTAGCCTGTACACTATATCTGTCTTGTTAAAAATGTCATGGTCATATTACCCTAGTCTACTAGGCACTGTCCTTTAAATCCTATATTTAAATAAATATTCTTTTAAATCCTATATTTAAATATATTAAAACAATTTCTCTTTCCTCTGCAAATTAAAAATAAATATGACAATGAACTATTTTGTACTTCATACAATAATGATTTATAATACAATAAATATGCCAATGATACATTGACACATTGATACATATTGTTATGGGCTGATTTAAAAATTAGCCTAAACTTACCCCATTTTTTTCAGACACCATGTGTGAAGTTGGCCCCCCTTCCACATGTGCCTACTCCCTTAGAAACTAACACCTCCATCACCACCTACTTGCACTCTGACCACACATTCCTTGCTCAATGCACCTCATGCAAAATTGTTTTTCTGAGAATGTAATTTCTGAGAATATGACTATATGACTCTGTTGTAATTTTCCATTTGTATGAAATGTACCTTGTAATTCGATTGCTTCTCCTGCCCTTTCTCCTTTGTGGTTTTATACCTTATAAGCATATTCCTACCCCCAATCAGGGTTGAGGGTTGCAAAACTGCTTGGTTTTCAGCACTCTTGGCTCCGCCTAGAAACAAAGCTTTTGTCTTTGTCTTCAAAGGACTCAGAGAATTATTTGGAAATTTGGGAATAGCAGCTTAACAATATGATATGTATCAATATTACAAGCTTGATATGCAGTATACACTATGCTATGATGTATTCTAATACTTTCCCTTTCACTTTAAAGAAAGACATCATCAAGACTGTTTTTTTGTGTTAGCCCTTTGTTCAAAACCTGTCATTGGTTCTCCAGATCCATAGAGCTGAACTTCATGTGAAAAAGCATTGTGGTCACATAATCTGAATTGTTACTACCCTCATGCTTGGCATGCTCTGTCCCAGTCCCTGACTACTTAACTCCAAGTTAGGATTGATTACCATGGTACTTTCCAATCTCCTAAACTATTTAATTATTTATTCATCTAGTCAGTAAGGTGTGAAGCAATTCATATTTGTCAAATACATCATATGCTATTCTCTAAGGAGATGATATAGGGATAGGCTTTTGAACACCAAGGAGGTTCCACTGATTGGGGTGGAGACTATAATAAGTGTAAGAAATATCCAGAACCCAGAACAAAGGACTGAAGACAGAAAAGATCTAACTTTTTTTTTTTTTTTTTTTTAGAAGCAAAAAGAGAGCAAGTTAGTAGAAGCATAATATTTCTGGGAAAATTTGTTAGAAAGGAGGTCAGAAAATCATAGGCCATCACAGGTCATGTGGTATGGCATCTAGAGGAACAACACCATCTAAAGACCGCAGCGAGAATTGGGGAAACAACCATTGTGTCAATGTGAATAAACATTACATTTACATATTCTTTAATCTGGAAACATCTACCTCAAAGATATGCTAGTCCATATGTGGATGGACGTTGTATAAGGTTAGTTGTTGCAGCATATTAGCAAAAGCTAAAAAGCAGTTCAAATATTTATCAATATTTATCAAATTCAAATATTTATCAAAAATTTATCAATAAGACCCTCATCAGATAAATTAAGTGCATTATGCAGCAAAGTGTTATGCAGCTGAATAATAAGAACCAAAACCTCTCTATGTACTGTTATGTAAACTTCTCCAAGACAGGATGTTGAATTTAAACAACAAAAAAGGCAAAATGTAAACAGTGTGATATCTTTACATTAGTATTAAATGGAGGACAACATCAACAAAAACAAAACACTGCATCCATTTTCAATTTCTTCCATACAAATTGCCACAACCTCATCAGTTTACAACATAAATGTATTATCTTATGGTTTCTGTAGACCAGAAATCTGTGTTGTCATGGCTAGTTACTCACTTGTGTTAGAATCCCTCAAGGATGAAATCAAAGTATTGGCTGGCTGCCTTCTTATCTGGACATTCAAGAAGAGAATGCAATTCTGAGCTCTCTGGTTGTTGTCAGATTGCAGTTCTATGGGATTAGAGAACTTAAATCTCCATTTTTTTTTTTTTGCTGGTTCAGAGTTTGTGTTAGTCAGCTTTTTGTCAATGTGACTAAATTCCTGAGAAAAACAACTTAAAGGAGGAAGGACTTATTTTGGCTTACTTCCGTGGTCACTTTGCTCCATTGTTTCTGGCCAGTGGGGAGGCAGAGCATCATGGAGTACAGGGTGTGATGGAGAAGTGCTGCTCAGCTGATGGCAGCCAGGAAGAAGTGCGGTGCAGTGGGGGAGGCCTAGGACAAGATATACCCATCCACAGCATGCTACTGGGGACCAACTTCCTCCAACTAGGGCCACCTTCCTGAAGTTTTCAACTCCTCCCAATAGTCCATTCAATTCTGAATCCATCAATAGAGTAATCCATTGCTAAGACCAGAACCCTCATGAGCCAATCACTTTCCCAAAGCCCCAGCTCGGAATGTTGCCTCGTTGGAGGGCAAGCCTTCAACACATGAGCCTTTGCAGGACATTGCAGATGCAGAAAACAGTGTTTTCAACCGTAGACGCAATATACACTCCTAGACTTATGGACCCCTTTTTATCCAAACTAGCCAGTCATCTCCCTCTTCAAATTCCTTTGATTTCCCCTTTTGACTTGCTTTCCTGCCTCGATTTCTCTAATAGGCTTTTCTCCTTTCCTCTTCTGCTTTTGAAGGGCTTTGTGATCTTGAGTCCAACATAATCAAAGATAATCCCCCTATTTTAAGATTAGGTGATTAGTAACTTTAAGAATAAACTTCCCATAGTAGCACCTAGATTAGTGTTCCATTAAATAATCAGGGGATGAATATTGTTGGGGTAACTTTAAAATACCACCTGCCACAAATATTATTTGCTATTTTTCTTCTCTCTCTCTCTTTTTTTTTTCCCATACCAGGGCTTAAACCCAAGGGTGCTTAACCACTGAACCATATGCCCAGCCCTTTTTATTTTTTATTTAGAGATTTAAAGACAGGGTCTTGCTAAGTTGCTTAGGGCCTTGCTAAGTTGCTGAGGCTGGTTTTGAACCATGATCCTCCTGCCTTAGCCTCCCGAGCCACTGGGATTGTAGGAGCGTACCACCATGCCCAGCTATTATTTGCTTTTATATGAGAAAGAAACTCTGGGGAAAAAAATGTGAGAATGCAATGACAATGGCTATCTGGGTGGGTCTGTATGTAGCAGAACAGAAAAGTGGATGCTATAAAAATTGGGGGCAGTTAGAAAGCAGATTATTTTACAATATTATTTTTATTATGTTTGACTCATATAAGTGGCATGAGTAACTCAATATATTAGATTTTTAAAGCAATATAATCAAATTTAAAATATTTTCATTTTGTTGAGGCTATGTTTACATCAGCAACGTACATGGTACTGAGGGATACAGCACATTTTTTTTCCAAGTTTGGTGTCTTTCCATAACCAATATTATATGTTATGACATATAAAACTACTACTTTTCTATATTTAAATTCCTGCCATATATTCTTTCTTACAGCATTCTATAATATCATTTGCCTTTAGTTTTAGGTAAACAAATCATTTCCATATCAATAATTACTCTGCTTTATTCTCTTGAACAGGAGACATCTAAAATAATAGTATTTAGACATCTGGGGTGATCACATACGTTAATACATAGACTGAAATAAAGTGACTGTATGTATGGCCATGCAACTAATTCATCATATAGTTGTATGACCTTTTCGGAACACATCAAAATTGAACTACAAAATTAAAATAGTATAGAGACCTCTCATACCCAAGGACATGTTAAAGAACCTAAGTAGTGAACTCCATTTTGTAGCATGTTTACTTGAAAGACACCAAGTAGGAAATACATCCATTTTCAAGGACTACCTAGAAACCTAAGAGGCAAGAGCTTGTCCCTGAGCTTTTTTCCCAGAGCCATCCTGCCTCATGGCATCATGTGACATGCTGCCCATGCCCTGGTTGATACTTTGGGAGACAGTCTTCCACGGGTCTCTATTCATCTTGCTGGGTTTGCTACATATGCAAAGCCTTGACTGCTCTTACCCAGGGTCATTCCTCCTGTTTTTGTTTGCAGCCTCAAAGGATGAGGTAATGACTTCCCCTAGGACAAAAATCATTCTTGCTTAGTGGCTGCTTTAAAATGGTAAGTTCTGCAGGTTCAGTGTCCCTCTTCTATAATGCAGCCTGCTCTGTGTGGACATCCCTCCCGGCCCACCTGCATCGTCCCTGTGGGAACTGAAAATCAAAGAACCGCCATAACTGCACAAATCGTCTGGCTCCTGCTTTTGATGTGAGTGATAAAGTCTTTCGTCTCTGACCTGTAACTCATGTCTTTTGTCAGCATCCAGAAAATAATGGAAGGTTACCTTGTTACCTTCCAAGTGAGGTAAAAATGTCAGACTCTTCAAAGTTCTGGGCACTCTCTGAAAATGCTCCCTCATTTTTCATTTATCTCTCTGATTACTCAACCCCTCCCTCTCTTATCTCATCTTATACATTCATTTCTGAATTGAGGATGCTCCTTGGGGTTCTGTCCATGGTCCTGTTTTACTTTTACTTCATAGTTTAGCATTGACAACATTCCTTTATCTAAAATTTCTTCTATTATATTTGAACTGAAATGGTTTACAAGCATATATTTTCCCAAATGCATATATTTTTGTTTTGTTTTGTTTTGTTTGTTTGTTTTGTACCAGGTACTGAACCCAGGGACACTTAACCACTGAGCGACATTCCAATCATTTTATGTTTTGTTTTGATCCACGGTCTTGCTAAATTGCTGAGACTGGCTTTGAATTTTTGTTTCCTCTTGCCTTAGCTTCCCAAGTTGCTGGGATTACAGGCATGCATCACCGCACCAGCCCCAAATGTATATCTTTCTTTAGCATCAGGATTTTTCCCGCCCTCCCAAGTCCTTGAGAGATCTTTCCAATCTAATATGCTATAGACACTTCCAACTTAATTTCATTTAATATAATCACCATTAACTCATTTAACCTCCCTGATAATGTGTTGACTCCTGTCCTTACTTCCTCATTTAATTCACTGTCTTGTTTATATCATTCTCCAAGCTTCTGCCAAAGTTTCTTTTGTAAACACAGATTTGCATATGTTTCTTTGGTTCCCTTTTGCTTGTGGATTAAATGACCTTGGAATGGCAACCCAGATGCTTCAGACATTCCCCATGAAAAGAAAGCTTCCAATCTTTTTTAGAGGCATTTTGACACCATCCCTGAATCAACTGGTGTGCCTACATTCACAAGTGTGGACACATCCACATACACTCACCTTGCACAATACACTTTACCCCCATGAGTGATGATGGCCCTCTCCAAGTTCTCACTAGGGTCCCTCCCTTCTCTCTTCTGCCTTTGCCCATGCTATTTCTTCTGTCAGACTTATTATGGCCTCTTGAGGAGTTGTTATTCTTCCCTTAAAAAAAAAAAAAAAAAAAAAGCAAGAAAGGCATTTCCTCTTTCCTTTAGCCTCATTATTTTCTTCCACATCTGTTATCTCACAATACTATATTCTCACTATCATTATTTTCTGTTCTCCTTTCTTTGCACCAGATCTTTTACCGCTTCCTTCAAACAGCAAATGAAGTAACTTATATCCTTGTTCCATTTTCAAATGGTTCAAATGCTAAATTTTAACTGAACTCTACCTTCTTTGTACGTCAAATGGCTTTGATCAGTACTTTCAATGTAGCAAGTAAAAACAAGCTTCAGTTCCTCAAGATTCCTTCTACACATGTGTATAAAAAAATTCCTGCTTTTGAATTTTATTTATGCTGATCTCTGTCATTTTCTAAATACCTGTGCCCATCACCACATTATCCAAAGTCTTAATACCTACCCCATGCTTGTCTTCTCCACTTCAGGTCAAACTAAGTGGCTTGTAAGTAGCTTCACTCTGCTAATCGTATCTAAGTGGCTTGCATCCATGTGGGTAATTTTATCCCAAATTTAGCCTCACTTATTGGTGACCTCCTCTCATAGCTGTAACTTGTACCATTTTTTCACACTTACCTCTGAAATCCTCAGCTCAGCTACACACTGACCAATTCCTGCCTTCCAGCCCTTGTTCCATAATCACATAATACTTATTCTTCAACTTTTTGATCTGTAGCACATTGATCTCTCCGATCACATTCTTTCCTCAAAACATCTCTTCTTTTCTGGTTTAGCCTAAGTCCTATGAATATTAAATTACCTTTTGTCCACAATTTCTTTTTCTTTTTCTTTTTTAATCTTGAAAGGTATTCAAGCAAAATTGTCATGTCACATTAGCTAAAATTATTATTCACTTTCTCTGGCCTAAACCTCGGAAGTGGCTGAGTTTTATCAGAGAAAATGCAAAACTTTTGTTCCAAATGTCTGTCCTTCAACACAGCTGTGTTGTACAGTACTGTCTGGGGGTCCTTTCATTTATCTTCACTTTTCTTTCTTCAGATGTTTTCCAAAAACATTCTTATTTCCTTCCATTTTTTTTCTTTTTCTTTGTCCCTAATTCCCAAACTTCGAAGGGAAGTTTGCCACTTACTTCAGGATTTCACTACACCAAATCTTCACTCTGCTAATCACATATTTATTGATAGCTTTCTTCTGGTTTCCAAGAATAAATGATATTTCTCTCCCATATTTTAACACAAATATATTCCCTCTTCAGCTTTTTGTAGTGTCTTGATCTTTCATAGAATCATATTTCTTTTCAGGTATTCTCTTTTTCCCACATCCCTTCCTCTCCCCCTTCTTAATCTATTTGTACAAGCAACTCTTTTTCATCCTTTGACACAAATTCTTACCTGATCTCCAGACATTTTTTCCTTCACAAAAAAGTAATATAAACTTGATGCCCTCCTATTTACTGTTCAGCTCTTACTATGCAGTCTGACTTTCTCTTTAGTTTCACTATACTAGATTTGTACTACTTCCCAAATCCACACTGCATTTTTAAATCAAGTTCTAGATTATCTCTATTGTACTTGATATTTTTGTGGGGTGTGTGTGTGTGTGTGTGTGTGTGTTGCTGGGGATAGAACCTAGAGCTTCTTGCATGCTATGCAAGTGATTTACCACAGAATTATACCCCCAGCTCCTGTAACCAATGCTATTAAACTCTCTTGAAACATTTTACTAAGTTTCACATTCATGTATCAAATTGCTTTTTCCTTTCCAAACTTCAGAATTATGCATAAATACACTGGAATATATCTGAAATGAATAACCGACTTCAGTATCCACTGTTTATCATATATGTGCATATATACAAAAATATGTATAAATATACAGAAATACAAAATGTCTATATTTGTATGTTTTTATTTAGTATGTATGAATATTTATTTTTGTATAAATATTTGTATATGTTTATATATTATTTATATATATTTAAACAAATATACATATTTATACATATTTAAATACCTATAATATACCACAAACTGTGCTAGTTATTAAGTATGTGGTTATTAACAAAATAAACTTCATTTTGCCTTCATGGAAGTTATAGGCTATGTCTAAAATTGAGTTTATAATTATTTTCTGCAAATCTGTTATTTCATCAAATCTGGTTCTTTTTCCTTCCATATTTTCCTCATCCAGTGTCATGAATCACAAACTTTTGGCATGGCTACATTATCACTTTATCATTTCTTGACCTTTGTTCGTGACTTTTACTACTCTCTTCATTCAACCTAAGATCATCACAGAGCTGCTCTAATGCCTTATAATTCAGATCTCTGCTTTGCATCTAATACCAAGTAAATTCAATCTCTAATTTACTGACAGATGGTATATCAAAATGTAAGCGTGGTTATAGTGTTCATCTGCTCAAAAACATTTTATTATTGTTTTTGACCAAAAGACAAATGTCAATCTGATATGTGATCCAAAGTCCTTGAAAATCTGGCCCTACTTAACTTTCCATATTTATGTCTTACCACTTTTAGTATTGAATTTTATACTGTGTTAACCACAACTGCTAACAGATCCCCAAGTACACTGCATCATTTCTCACTTTGATATTTTTATTACTTGTGTTCTACCACCTAGGTAACAACTCATCCAGAAAGCCTCACCTGACCCTCTGTGTCTGAACTTGATTTTCTTTCTCTGTGTTCTCATAATGTCATTTGCTTATCTCTAAACTTACACACAACCATGAGGCATTATTTTGATCTCTGTGTATGCCTGATTTTAAAATAGATGTTAAGTTTATTTAGGACAGAATCTGTATTCTGTTCAGCTCTGTATTTCTAGAAACTAGCATGATTGATATATATTGTTTAATGGATGATGGTTAAAGAAATAAGTAAATGAATGCCATTCATCTTTCATAATTCTATCTTAATTCTGTTACATTAGCTCCTTAAGTACATGAACTGTGGTCCATTTATCTTTATTCTTTTACTTCTTAATACAGTGGTTGGTACACAATAGATACACAGGAAATGCAAATGCTTATGCCATGAAAATTGTGACTAGAATCAAGTAGTTTTGCATGGATATAGAATGGAAAACAAGAGTTACACCTGAAAAAAGAAAAATAAACTACAATCAATTGCTAATTGTAATAAATGTGCCAATCTGATGGGGGTGCATGTAGTGTGGGAGCTTGAGATATGTACAAAATCTCTCCACTGTCTGGTCCATTTTGCTGTGAACTTTAAAATTAGAAGACATCAAGTTTGTTTGTTTGTTTGTTTTTAATTGACAAAAATCAAAGAATTATCACTTGGGTTTAAAATTATTAGAAATCAATATTCTATCATAATCTAAAAGTAATTTATTCTGATTATACTGAAGAGAGCTTAAATAAATCATGAAGATATAATCACTTAAAACAAAAATGAATTATAAAATTGTTCTTTTAGGGAGACATTTTTAGATAGATGGATGTCAGTTATGTATTTGGTTTTCCATACAAAAAAATCCAGGCAGCTTCTACTGCTTCTAAATCAAACTTGCCCACTGTTGTTGACACATATGCACCCACCATGACAAACAGCAATGAAGTTAAAGACAAAATTTGCACTGACCTTGATAAAAACTCATTGTAACAACAGTAGACTCTTACAAGTTGATTGCTATGGGAAGCTTCAGTGCACATGACTGCAATGATTCTGAAACTTTGAGGTGTATTATTAGCTGCCACATCACTGACAAACATAATAGCAATGTACGGAGTCTCATCCCTGATTTTTCCAAATAGTAAACAGTGATTGTCAGGACAGTATTTGTGGTGGCCAAACAATTCATTTTAATCTGGGATGTATTTGATAAAAGCAAAAGGGAAGCAATTTATTTATTACATTGCTTTTTGAGCAAGCTCTAAAGGATTCAAATAGTTTTACAACAACTAGTATTGAAAAAAAAACATAGATTCTAAATGGTTTTAGATACAGAAATAGGTCATAAACTACAAAGAAAGACAAAACTGACTTGGGAGTTGGAGGAACTATATTCTAAAATAAAAATCTACCATTATCAGGTTCTACTGATATGGAAAAAATCCATGTTTATATCTGAACCTCACTCCATTATTTTTTTTCTTTGTACATAAAGAGTTGGACCAATATCTTTCTCAATTATATTTGAAGCCTCAAATTTTATAAATTTCAAGAAAAGTCTGAAGAAACCTGTCCCCTACACTGGGTTCACACATGAGAATAATAAATGAAGAAGAAAAAATTGATAAAAGTACAAAGAAAAGGAGAAATGCCATTAATTAACCTTTTGAATTCACCATTAAAGATCTTTTTCATCCTCTCACCGGGTCTTGGAAAAGTCTTATCTACACAGTTTCCTTTGACTGTGAATAAACAGGTAGCTTCGTTAAGAACTGTGGCTGTGGCCAAGAGTGATGGAAAGAGAAAATGTAGTATAGTTACAGATGACACCTTAGACAGACTCAGGAAAGAATTCCATTATGTCTGCCACTCTATCGGATTTCAACCTTACTCCATGGGTCTACTGTTTAGCCAGAATTTGGGTTTTATTCTAAGCATGATGAAGAGCTACTGAAGAGCTTTAAGAAGGAGAAATTGATGGTTTTATTGGCTTAAAAATTATTCTAATATAGGGAAATAAGCATGCACAGTTATAGAATAAGGGGCCAGGGTGCAATAGTGTTGGGTCAGGTGAGAGGTGACAGTGGGTTAGAGAAGGGTAGTTTCAGCGACATGAAAAAAGAAGGATTAATTCTGGGGTTTTTTTAAAGTACAGTAAAAAAAAAAAAGAAAAGAAAAGAAATGTATTTTTAATTTGTCCTATCAACCCTCAAAGGTTTTCAATCCCTCCCTTTTCTTCCCTGCAGTTAGGAAGATCATCATCTAAATAACAACCATGCTCCCTTTCCAGGTGACTTCCATTTGGGTGTGACCATCAGAAGGTTCTGGCAGGAAACCAGAAGGTGCAAAGGAACTTCTCCCTAGGCAAGCTCTTCACTTCAGGCCTGAGCCTCTGGCAGTTCCTGCATCTGTCAACAACTAGGATTCTTCTCACATGGATGCTACTTCACCTTCTCAGGTATTCCTAATTCTGATAGCATTCCTTTTTAGCTTTGCAATGGACTGAATGAGTTGTCACCCTAAAATTCTCAGATTAAAAATCCCATCACACCCATGTGATGGTCTGGGGGTGAGTCCTTTGGGGGTCATTAGGTCCTAATGGTAGAACCCTTATGAACGGGATTTACACCTTTATAAAAGGGGCCTGAAAGCACTACTCAGTTCTCTTTCTGCTGTGTGGGGACACAACAAGATACCAGTCTGCAACCCAGCAGAAAGCACTCACCAGAACCCAACTGTACTGCCACCTTGTCTCAGAATTTCAGTCTCTAGAGCTATGATGAATATATCTCTGTTGCTGTTAGCAGCCTAATGCAACTGGATAAGGTTTTTTCTTGTCCTCTCAGCCCCTGGGACATTAGTGCCTTCCCACTACTGCCAATCTCTGGCTGTCTCACCACTCCTCTTTTGTTCCATGATTCTTTTCACATCCCTGTGAGTATTCCCTTCATGGAATTCTTTTTCATATATATTTTATTTTTGTTGATAGAACTTTATTTATTTATTTATTTATATGTGGTACTAAAAATCGAACCCAGTGCCTCATATATGTCTGGCAAGCGCTCCACCACTGAACCACAACCTCAGCCCTATGGAGGTCTTTTTTTTTTTTTTTTTTTTTTAAATTAATTTTTATTGTAGGTTGTTCAAAACATTACATAGTTCTTGATATATCATATTTCACACTTTGATTCAAGTGGGATATGCGCTCCCATTTTTACCCCATATACAGATTGCAGAATCACATCATTTGCACAACCATTGATTTACATATTGCCATTCTGGTGTCTGTTGTATTCTGCTGCCTTTCCTATCCTCTACTATCCCCCCTCCCCCCTCCCCTCCCCTCTTCTCTCTCTACCCCCTCTACTGTAATTCATTTCTCCCCCTTATATTTTTCCTCCTTTCCCCTCACTTCCTCTTGTATGTAATTTTGTATACCCCTGAGGGTCTCCTTCCATTTACATGCATTTTCCCTTCTCTCTCCCTTTCCCTCCCACCTCTCATCCCTGTTTAATGTTAATCTTCTTCTCATGCTCTTTGTCCCTACTCTGTTCTTAGCTACTCTCCTTATATCAAAGAAGACATTTGGCATTTGTTTTTAAGGGATTGGCTGGCTTCACTTAGCATAATCTGCTCTAATGCCATCCATTTCCCTCCAAATTCTATGATTTTGTCATTTCTTAATGCAGAGTAATACTCCATTGTGTATAAATGCCACATTTTTTTTATCCATTCGTCTATTGAAGGGCATCTAGGTTGGTTCCACAGTCTTGCTATTGTGAATTGTGCTGCTATGAACATGGATGTAGCAGTGTCCCTATATTGTGCTCTTTTTAGGTCTTTAGGGAATAGACCGAGTAGGGGAATAGCTGGATCAAATGGTGGTTCCATTCCGAGCTTTCCAAGAAATCTCCATACTGCTTTCCAAATTGGCCGCACCAATTTGCAGTCCCACCAGCAATGTACAAGAGTACCCTTTTCCCCACATCCTCGCCAGCACTTGTTGCTGTTTGATTTCCTAATGGCTGCCAATCTTACTGGAGTGAGATGGTATCTTAGGGTGGTTTTGATTTGCATTTCTCTGACTGCTAGAGATGGTGAGCATTTTTTCATATACTTGTTGATTGATTGTATGTCCTCCTCTGAGAAATTTCTGTTCAGGTCCTTGGCCCATTTGTTGATTGGGTTATTCGTTATCTCATTGTCTAATTTTTTTAGTTCTTTGTATATTCTGGATATTAGGGCTCTGTCTGAAGTGTGAGGAGTAAAGATTTGTTCCCAGGATGTAGGCTCCCTATTTACCTCTCTTATTGTTTCTTTTGCTGAGAAAAAACTTTTTAGTTTGAGTAAGTCCCATTTGTTGATTCTAGTTATTAACTGTTGTGCTATGGGTGTCCTATTGAGGAATTTGGAGCCCGACCCCACAGTATGTAGATCATAGCCAACTTTTTCTTCTATCAGACGCCATGTCTCTGATTTGATATCAAGTTCCTTGATCCACTTTGAGTTAACTTTTGTGCATGGCGAGAGAAAGGGATTCAGTTTCATTTTGTTGCAAATGGATTTCCAGTTTTCCCAACACCATTTGTTGAAGATGCTATCCTTCTTCCATTGCATGCTTTTAGCCCCTTTATCGAATATAAGATAGTTGTAGTTTTGTGGATTGGTTTCTGTGTCCTCTATTCTGTACCATTGGTCCACCCGCCTGTTTTGGTACCAGTACCATGCTGTTTTTGTTACTATTGCTCTGTAGTATAGTTTGAAGTCTGGTATAGCTATACCGCCTGATTCACCCTTCCTGCTTAGCATTGTTTTTGCTATTCTGGGTCTTTTATTTTTCCATATGAATTTCATGATTGCTTTCTCTATTTCTACAAGAAATGCCGTTGGGATTTTGATTGGCATTGCATTAAACCTATAGAGAACTTTTGGTAATATCGCCATTTTGATGATGTTACTTCTACCTATCCATGAACAGGGTATATTTTTCCATCTTCTAAGATCTTCTTCTATTTCTCTCTTTAGGGTTCTGTAGTTTTCATTGTATAAGTCTTTCACCTCTTTTGTTAGGTTGATTCCCAAGTATTTTATTTTTTTTGAGGATATTGTAAATGGGGTGGTTGTCCTCATTTCCATTTCAGAGGATTTGTCACTGATATACAGGAATGCCTTTGATTTATGCGTGTTGATTTTATAGCCTGCCACTTTGCTGAATTCATTTATTAGCTCTAATAGTTTCTTTGTAGACCCTTTTGGGTCTGCTAGGTATAGAATCATGTCATCTGCAAATAGTGATAATTTGAGTTCTTCTTTTCCTATTTTTGTGCCTTTAATTTCTTTCGTCTGTCTAATTGCTCTGGCCAGTGATTCGAGAACTATGTTGAACAGAAGTGGTGAGAGAGGGCATCCCTGTCTTGTTCCAGATTTTAGAGGGAATGCCTTCAGTTTTTCTCCATTCAGAATGATGCTAGCCTGAGGCTTAGCATAGATTGCTTTTACAATATTGAGGTATGTTCCTGTTATCCCTATTTTTTCTAGAGTTTTGAACATAAAGGGATGCTGTACTTTGTCGAATGCTTTTTCCGCATCTATCGAGATGATCATATGGTTCTTATTTTTAAGCCTATTGATGTGGTGAATAACATTTATTGATTTCCGTATATTGAACCAGCCTTGCATCCCTGGGATAAATCCTACCTGATCGTGGTGCACAATTTTTTTGATATGTTTTTGTATCCGGTTCGCCAGAAGTTTATTGAGGATTTTTGCATCTAGGTTCATTAGAGATATTGGTCTGTAGTTTTCTTTCTTTGTAGTGTCTTTGTCTGGTTTAGGAATCAGGGTGATGTTGGCCTCATAGAATGAATTTGGTAGTTCTCCCTCTTTTTCTATTTCCTGAAATAGCTTGAGAAGTATTGGTATTAGTTCCTCTTTAAAGGTTTTGTAAAACTCTGCTGTATACCCATCCGGTCCTGGGCTTTTCTTAGTTGGTAGTCTTTTGATGGTATCTTCTATTTCCTCAATTGATATTGGTCTGTTTAGGTTGTCAATATCCTCCTGACTCAATCTGGGCAAATCATATGACTTAAGAAATTTATCGATGCCTTCACTATCTTCTATTTTATTGGAGTATAAGGATTCAAAATAGTTTCTGATAATCTTCTGTATTTCTGAAGTGTCTGTTGTGATATTGCCTTTTTCATCCCGTATGCTGGTAATTTGAGTTCTCTCTCTTCTTCTCTTCGTTAACGCGGCTAAGGGTCTGTCGATTTTATTTATTTTTTCAAAGAACCAACTTTTAGTTTTGTCAATTTTTTCAATTGTTTCTTTTGTTTCAATTTCATTAATTTCAGCTCTGATTTTAATTATTTCTTGTCTTCTACTTCTTTTGCTGTTGTTTTGCTCTTCTTTTTCTAGGATTCTGAGTTGAAGTATTAGATCATTTATTTGTTGGTTTTTTCTTTTTCTAAGGAATGAACTCCAAGCAATAAATTTTCCCCTTAGAACTGCTTTCAATGTGTCCCATAGATTCCGATATGTTGTGTCTGTGTTTTCATTTATCTCTAAGAATTTTTTAATTTCCTCCTTGATGTCTTCTATAACCCATTGATCATTCAGTAACCTATTGTTCATTCTCCAGGTGATGCATGATTTTTCCTTACTTCTTTTATCGTTAATTTTCAATTTCATTCCATTATGGTCAGATAAGATGCATGGTATTATCTCTACTCCTTTATATTGTCTAAGAGTTGTCCTGTGACATAATATATGATCTATTTTTGAGAAGGATCCATGTGCTGCTGAGAAAAAAGTGTAACTGCTTGATGTTGGGTGGTATATTCTATATATGTCAATTAAGTCTAGGTTATTAATTGTGTTATTGAGCTCTACAGTTTCCTTATTCAACTTTTGTTTGGAAGATCTGTCCAGTGGTGAGAGAGGTGTGTTGAAGTCTCCCATGATTATTGTATGGTGGTCTATTAGACTCTTGAACTTGAGAAGAGTTTGTTTGATGAACATAGCTGCACCATTGTTTGGGGCATATATATTTATGATTGTTATGTCTTGTTGGTGTATGGTTCCCTTAAGAAGTATGTAGTGTCCCTCTTCATCCCTTTTGATTAACTTTGGCTTGAAATCTATTTTATTTGATATGAGTATGGACACTCCTGCTTGTTTCCGAAGTCCATATGAGTGATATGATTTTTCCCAACCTTTCACCTTCAGTCTATGTATGTCTTTTCCTATCAAATGTGTCTCCTGAAGGCAGCATATTGTTGGGTCTTGTTTTGTGATCCATTCTACTAGCCTGTGTCTCTTAATTGGTGAGTTTAAGCCATTAACATTTAGGGTTATTATTGAGATATGGGTTGTTCTTCCAGCCATATTTGTTTATTTATGTTACTAAACATGGTTTGTTTCCTCTTTGATTATTCCCCCCCCCCTTTACTGTACTACCTCCCGCTGTTGGTTTTCATTGATATTTTCCATTTCCTCTTCCTGTAATATTTTGCCAAGGATGTTTTGAAGAGATGGTTTTCTAGCTGCAAATTCTTTTAACTTTTGTTTATCATGGAAGGTTTTAATTTCATCTTCCATCCTGAAGCTTAATTTCGCGGGATACACAATTCTTGGTTGGAACCCCTTTTCTTTCAGTGTTTGAAATATGTTATTCCAGGATCTTCTAGCTTTGAGAGTCTGTGTTGAAAGATCAGCTGTTATCCTGATTGGTTTACCCCTAAATGTAATCTGCTTCCTTTCTCTTGTAGCTTTTAAAATTCTCTCCTTATTCTGTATGTTGGGCATCTTCATTATAATGTGTCTAGGTGTGGATCTCTTATGATTTTGCACATTCGGCGTCCTGTAGGCTTCTAGGATTTGGGATTCTGACTCATTCTTCAAGTCTGGGAAGTTTTCTCGTATTATTTCGTTGAATAGATTGCTCATTCCTTTGGTATGGACCTCAGTACCTTCCTGTATCCCAATAACTCTTAAGTTTGGTCTCTTTATGTTATCCCATATTTCTTGAATGTTCTGCTCATGGTTTCTTAACAGCTTTGCTGAGCTGTCTATGTTCTTCTCCAGTTGAAATACTTTGTCTTCATTGTCTGATGTTCTATCTTCTAAGTGTTCTACTCTGCTGGTAGTATTCTCAATTGAGTTTTTAAGTTGGTTTATTGTTTCCTGCATTTCCAGGATTTCTGTTTGTTTGTTTTTTATAACCTCTATCTCCCTGTATAACTGATCTTTTACTTCTTGGATTTGTTTATGTAATTGATTGTCAAAGTGGTCGAAGTGGTCTTTCATTGACTGATTTTGCTGTCTAATGTCTTCCTTGAGACTCCAGATCATCTGAAGCATGTATATCCTGAATTCTTTATCTGACATCCCATCTGCTGCAGAAATTACCTCTTCTAAAGTTGAGTTGACCTGCATTGCTTGTGGTCCTTTCTTTCCTTGTCTTTTCATATTGATCGCGTTTCTTTCTGCTTGGTGAAACTGTTGTGTTATTGATTTTTCCCCCTATATATTTATATTGCTCTTGTATAGCTGCAAAGTCTCCCTCGCAGGCTTTGGCGGTGGTTCTTCCCCTCCTCCAATTGAGGCAATGTGCCTACCACGCCGGGAGGCCGCTGTGCCTGTACTTTCGATGGGCCTGTTCTTTCGGTGGTCACAGGTCCGTCTACCTTGCAGGCGTGAGCAGTGGCTTTGCCCCTCCGCTGGCCACTAGGCCTGTTCTGTCTGTTGGTTGCAGGTCTGTCTACCTAAAAGGCGCTGTTGGCGGCTCTGCCCCTCCCCCAACTGGGGCAATGTATCTGGCGGGCCACTGGGCCTGTTTTGTCAATGGTCACGGTTCCGCCTACCTTGCACGTGCGTGGAGCAGCTGTGTCCCTCCGAGAGTTGCTGGGCCTAACCTGCCAATGGGTGTCAAGTGCACCTACCTTGCAGGCCCGGGGGTAGCTCTGCCGCTCCGCTGGTTGCTGGGCCTGATATGCTGGTGAGACGCAGGTTTGCCTACCTTGCAGGCACCTGGCGGCTCTGCCCCTCCCCCAACCGGGGCGGGGCGATGTGTCTGGCCGTCCTCTGAGCCTGTTCTGTTGGTGGTCAGGGTACTGCCTACCTAGCAGGCTCGTGGGGCAGTTGTGCCCCTCCGCAGTTTGTTGGGCCTGACCTGCTGGTGTGTGGCAAGTGCGCCTTCCTTGCAGGCCCGGGGGTGGCTCTGCCGCTCCGCGGTTGCTGGGCCTGATCTGTTGGTGAGTCGCAGGTCTGTGTAACTTGCAGGCGCCCAGCGGCTCTGCCCCTCCCCCAACTGGGGCGGGGCGATGTGTCTGGCCGGCCTCTGGGCCTGTTCTCTTGGTAGTCAGGGTTCTGCTTACCTAGCAGGCTCGTGGGGCAGCTGTGCCCCTCCGCAATTTGTTGGGCCTGACCTGCCAGTGGGTGGCAAGTGCCCCTACCTTGCAGGCCCGGGGTGGCTCTGCTGCTCCGCGGTTGCTGGGTCTGATCAGCTGGTGATTCGCAGGTCTGCGTAACTTGCAGGCGCCCAGCGGCTCTGCCCCTCCCCCAACCTGAGCGATGTGTCTGGCAGTCCACTGGACCTGTTTTGTCGGTGGTCACAGTTCTGCCTACCTTGCACACACGTGGAGCAGCTGTTTCATTAGTGCCTGGGCACACTCTCCTTGTTTGCCTCCCTCAGGCCCTTAGTTTGTAGAGCTTGGTGCTGAGCACCCCCAGCAAACTTGCTTACCTTCTGGTAGCCACGCCCCCGTATCTGATGCAAGAGACCTCAGTTGTCAGCACCGGTGGGAGCTGTAGCCGTGAGTCCCATGCCAAGGCGAGTCGGTGCAAGAGACCTCAGTTGTCAGCACTGGTGGGAGCGGTAGCTGGGAGTCCCGCGCCGCGCGGTTCCCGCCGGCTCCTGTGCCAGCACCGCCGCGGCTCCCACTGGCTCCCACGCCGCTGCTGCGGCTCCCGCGGGTTCCGGCCGGCTCCCGTGCCGCTGCCCCGGCTGCCACCGGCTCCCTCGCCGCAGTCCCAGCTCCCGCCGGCTCCCTCACCGCAGCCGCCGCTGCCGCCGTCTCCCTCGCCGCAGCCGCCGCTGCCGCCGGCTCCCTCGCCGCAGCCGCCTCTGCCGCCGGCTCCGTTGCCGAAGCCGCAGCTCCCGCCGGCTCCGTGCCGCCCTCGGTCTGGCTATTGCGCTCACAGGAGAGCTGGGAGGGGCCCTTAAGTTTTCCCCGCTGATCTATAGCTGAAAGAGCTGTGATCAGTCAAAAAAAAAAAAAAAAAAAAAAAAAAAAAAAAAAAAAAAAAAAACGTCTATGGAGGTCTTTTTAGTCCAACTTTTGAAGATGAATTCTATGTTCTGTGAGGACCCCGAATTTAACATGTGTGTGTATTGTGTGTGTGTGTGTGTGTGTGTCTGTGTGTGTCTGTGTGTGTATGAATATGAAAAAAAAATATATATAGAATGTATATATGTACATGTGTGTGTATATATAATGTATATGTGTATATGTGTGTATATATATAGAATTTATGTGTGTGTGTGTGTGTGTGTGTGTGTATAAACACACATACATATCTATCTCCAGGACTTGATATACTATATGTGGAGAATTGGGGGAAAGTAAAGGGGGTCAATTCTCACGTTTCCATCTTTAGCATATGGCATGCATATGGATTGCATTTAAGGCATTAAGTGAAAAAAGCTGGAAGGACATGTGCTTGATGAATACTAACATAAGCTCAGGATCCTGATAGCAGGAGCCAGACAGCAGAGAAACGTGGCACCCAGGCTTAAACTAACTTAAAAGAATCCTGATGTGAGTTTTCTACAAATATTTCATGTGTACTTTCCTGCTATTTTATGTTGCATTTGTTTTCACATGATCCTGATGGTATTAGAAAGCACATGCATTAAGAATTTCATAAATATTAAAAGAAAACACCAGACAGATTTTAATTTCAATCATACAAAGTTAAAAGAAAGTCATATTTGTAGCACATGACTTAGGGTACAGAGAAGCATAGAGTTATTGCCAAACACCAAGAATCTGATAATTTCTGAAAAGCAATTATATCAGCCCTAATTCTTTGCACATTATCATCCAAAATAGTCTAGATTTCCTAAATTCCAAATTTAACTAGTAACTTATAGTGTCATGTTGTCACAATTACTGGTTACATAAATAGTGTTAAGATAATATTATAGAAGAATAAAAATTAGATACTAGAGATATTTTGAAGAGTGAATCAACCTCTACATATTAAAAAAATAAACCCATATTTTAACCCAGCTCTAAGGTTTCAATACAAAATTTGCCATCTGTTATGGTTTAGATATGTGGTGTCTCCCAAAAGCTCACATGTGACACGATGAAAGAATTTTTTCGGAGGTAAAATGATTAGTTAGAGAGATCTTTAACTTATCAATGAATTAATCCACTGATGGGGATTAACTGGTAGTAACCATGGACACATAGGGTGTGGCCAGATGAAGTAGGTCACTGGGGGTGTGTCTTTGGGTTTATATTTTGTCCCTGGCAATCAAAACTTGCTTTGCTTCCTGACTGTAATCTCCTGAGCAGTTTTCCTCAGCCATATCTTGCTGCCATGGTGTTCTGCCTCACATGGGGCCCAGTGCTATAAAGTTAGCCAACTATGGACTGAACCTCTGAAATCATGAACCAAAATAAACTTCTTTGTCTATGTTTTGGCCAGAGCAACTAAAAAACTTACTAAAACACCATCAACTAACATTGGATGAGAGACTCATAATGATTTGGGATGACAGAATATTGACTAAGATCCTCTATATTAACCTGTGGACTGGCCTTAAAGATTTGGTATAAAAATCAACCTATTATCATGGTTGCTTCTCCTCTAACTCCCATAATTCCATAAAGGCAGAGAACTTACAGCAAGTACCCCTCACCCTGACAAATACTGCCAAATTTATTTCTAGCAGGTCTGTGTTTTTGAGATTTGTATATTCAGTTGCTATTACAGAAGGTTAGGATAGACATCCCTATACATATTTGTTCATGGTCCTGAACTCAAAATATTTATTGATTTTTTATTTTATAAATATATCTCAAGTTCTATTATATTCATCAAAAGTGGCCAATTACTAGAAAATATTATGTAGTATTTTGAGAATTTTAAAACTTCAACTGGTAAGAGGTATTTGTCAGAGAAGTTATATCTTTCTCAAGCTTAATATAAGAAATTTTTAAAGATACCAAAGCATAAGTAGAATTGTGCATTCTTCTAACTTGTACTAAACCTTTGTTGTTATTTGAGATTCCAGTTGGATCAGTAATGGTCTTTTTAGGAAAAGCTTAATATTTTCCCAATTGAAGTCAAATAAGCTAAGAATGTCAGTGTCAGAGGGCTTACATTCTTTCTCTTGCTTTTTAAATGTTGAGACTTTCCATGGGCTTTTCTGAGATGATTAATGACAGGTATGACTGGAAGAGGTAATTACAGGGAGTGACTGGAAGTTTAAGACTTTAGGGATGAAAGTGAATGATATGAACATGAAAGTTTTAGTGATGAATTCAACTTCTGACAGACACAACACGCTCATTATGGAAATTTTGAAATAGAATAAAGATCTGAAAAATCAGTCTGAAATGAAGGAACATAATTTAAATCATTAACCTCTTCAGTATGCAGACTAAAGCCGTATCACCTATGTTGAAAGCGTTTGTGATTTCGAAGGCTAATTTTTCATATCCCTATAATTTTTTTTATCTTATTCCTGAGTTATTTGCATAGTCTCATGGCCTGCACAATGTGGATGGTTACTCACATGGTCTGTAATTCACTCAAGATAGTTAATCTTATACCAGTCTTTTACAGACATCCAATTAGCTCACATGAAGAAGCTCTAAAGAGCAACAAAGAGCACTTCCACGCAACTGTTGGCTTTCTCCTTGGTTGGTCCTTTGATAGCACTGAAAATTTAATTATAGTCCTTCGAAGAAGATGTAAGATTGAGTGAGCATATCTGAGCATGGTGTTTAGTATATTGACCTTCAATAATTAATAATTTTGAAACAAAATCATTTTATCTATTCTGAATTTTTCAAATATATTTAACTTCTTGCCTGTTGCTTTACTCAAAGCTGTAAATGTATGTGTACCTCCATACCAATCATTTTCTACTTATACAAACTGGCAGGAACACAGGACATCAAACCTAATTCCCCCCCAAAATACAAAATTATACATATTGAGAAATAAAAAGGCAGGTAGGTAATAATACTTTAACAAGAGTTATTCTTTTCTGGGAAGAATCTGATAATTTCCATGAAAAACAATTTTGCTGTTATTGGATTTCAGTTTTTCATGGAACACTCTGTAGTATCTATTGTCCAGTGACACTCACTTATCAGGCCCTCTGATTATTATACTTGTTCAAGCACAGTTATTAATTATGCTACCAGCATCTATCCATTCAACTATTTGAATTAACAAGTGAAATTTTCTTTAGAAACTGACATATTTCCCATTTTTAACTTATTTCTTTAAATAAAGCTTCATTTTAGCTCCAAAGATAGAGAATGTGAATCAGGCCTGGCTGGTGATCCCATCATCTGCCACTGTCTTCAATTCTTGGGTCAAGTATGTAATCTAAATCACTGGAACATGGTTATGGAAATAGTTTGGAGAAATAGCACTCTGAATCCGTAATGAACCAATGTAGCTGACACTATACAACTCATAAGCAAGAAAAAGACAAGTTTTGATTACGCAATTTGAACCCTGATTCCAGCTGTCCCTGAATTTTAAGTGATTTAACCTTTTTCAAATTTACAAATTATAAATTTCCTCTTATTTTTTTAAGCCAGGCCAAGTTGCTCAATTGCACCTGAAGGTGCACTGATGTTGTCTTGCTCACAGACAGCATGGCAGCATGGCATGTAGCTGCTTTTCTAATCAATGTCAACAGCCCATGTCAGCTACTGGCATGGTTGGATGACCATGATTCTCTGTGTGAAGGATCTCCCCGAGTCAGACTTGACCTGTCATGTCCGTCACAAACAGAATCTGGAGAGAAGGAGGCTGCATGTAATTTGGGCTACCTGCCGCAACTCAGGTCAATCCAAGAAATAGTTTTGTTTCAACGTTAATAGGACTTCTCAATAGGTGGCAATAAACAATTGCATTTGTCATAAGGGAATAATAAACAGTTATTGGTGGTGGTCCCAAATGATCGTGATTTTAGGAGTCCTGAGATGGCTGAGATTTGTAGCCTTTCCTAAACAGCAAACATATAAACATCAGCCAGAGGAAACTGAACCCACAGGAGAAGATATGGGCGGCAGTCAACATCACTATTCTATAGAATGCCTATGACCATGGATCACATATAACCTTGACAGAGGACATTTACTCACATCCATTCTTATATCACATGGGGAAAAAAAAAGGGCATTGAGAAATCAAAACTTAGACCATAGGGCTTCCAAAAACCCACAGGTTTATAAATTTTTAAATCTGAGATCAAGACTCCATCTTCCAAGGAGTTCTACTTAGAAATACTCCACTTTTATGATGTCTATGATAAAAATTAGAGACATAGTTAGTTAATAGTCCACTTATAGAACACTAAAATAGTCTCTGGCAGAGATTGCCAGGAAGGAAGAGCATTTTCAGAGATGGAGGAATTCTTTGTTTCTGGTAGGCACATCCTGATAGCTGAGATTGGGTATGGAAGAGGAGATGGGAACTAGCCCCTAAGTTTTAAAACTTGGAGTCAGATGTTACTAAAAGATTGAATTTGGTAAAACTAAAGATCAAGAATAAGACCATCCACAAGAAACATCAATCTAAAGGCTAAGTGGTAAGACCAAAACAAGGTATGAAATTATGAAAAAGCAAGAGAACCACAAGAATGCAGAAAGATGGTAAGACAGAGCTAGTGGAAGGCAGACCTTAATGTTATTAAATATGGGTGCAGAGCACATATAATGGAGAATTCAAATACATACCCACACTCTGGAAGTAGTTGGGATGATAATACAACTTCCTTGAGCTCGGGGTCTTTTCTCCTTTTTTATTAAGATTAATCACAGAAGTATTTCAATCCCCACCTTTCATATGTGCATGTATAAAGTGTATATATATATATATATATATATATATATATATATATATATATATATATATATATTTAATAAGATATTTAAATAAGAAAAGTAGAACTGTATAAGAAGACATTCTTCCTGCAAATGAGTCATCCATTGATTATCTGAAAAGTTAATAGTTTAATACTAGCATTGAAATTGCTACTATATATTGCTCATTTGCTAATGTTGTGATTCCTGTCACAAATATTTCATTCACGTCATCTGTTCAGCAGTCCATGCTGACATGAAAAAAGTGAAGAGCAAGAGAGTAAGGTTTTCACAAAGCTAAGTGTGCTGAATTTAAAAGAGACTACAGGAGTCTTGGATTCTGTTCTTTCTACATTTCAGTGTTTGAAAAATATCTGTTCTTTTGTAGAATAATAGTGATAGGAAACAGTAATTGTTGCCAAAATATTCCTTACTGTGCAAAATAAAAGCTGATAACTCTGTGCTCATTTCTAACTCCTCATGCACACATGCACTCCAAGTGCAAACAAAGCAAAATCCATGTATATCCTGGAGGATTCGGGGATATCAGTGGGTGGGCAGTTAAAATTGGAATTTGAGTTATTCTATTTGAAGTTAGTGATAATGTTTCCAAGTACAATTGCCAGTTGTCTACAGGGTCAGAAACAATTGTTTGAAATAGATTCCTCCAAATCAAGTGAAATAAATCTCCACCAATCCCCACATGATGACATAATATGTATTGAAACCAGTGTTGCATAAACAATATATTCAATTGGCAGACTGAATACATTCACAAAGTTATTGATGACCTTTCATCATGATTTTCTAACTTTGTTTTGCTCTACCACTCCTGAGTTATAAGCTCATCAATAACTCATTGAAAAATGATGTATATAGAGTCAGTGAAAAATGATGTATATCTAGTCAGCCCAGCTGGTAAGCAGCACATTCTCTGTATACTACTTTTAACAAAAATTTATGGCCGTGTTGAACATCCTCTTTTGATAAACATTATTTTAGTTTAACAGATATTGGCCTTTCATTTATAAAATAGTTTAAGATAATGATTTGAGAGTTAACAAACCAAACATTAAATATATTTTCTGATATAATAGAATTTTATTTTCAATTATCAGAACCAATTTCAAGTGACATTAATCCAAAATATTCTGTAGAGATAATGTCTAAACATATGAAATAAAGGGAAAATAAATAAGTTTTTCTCCTCAGTGATATTTTTTGTTCATGTAAATACAACTCATGTTCAGTATATTTATGATGTTTTGTGATTTTATAATGTACCTTAAAAAGCACATTTTACAATCTATTTTTTGACATCTTGTCATGAGGGTATTTCCAAAGGATGTAGGAACCAGGTTGAAGGAGTTCCCACTAGTCAAATCTGGAACAATTTTATGATCATAAACACTAAAAATAAATAGTGATTATAATGTATTAGAACACTTATTATAAAAAAATAACAAAAACTTGAGTTCAGAAATAAGGAATGAAGGAAAGGAAGGAGGGAGTAAGGATCAGCACTTCCTTACAGAATAGTTTTTCTTAACCAATTTAGAAAAAATGATATTAACAGAAAATTCTATTTAAAAACATTATCAAGCCAGACATTATGGGGCACCCCTGAAATCAAAGCTATTTAATATCTCAATTTCAAGGCCAGCTTGGACAACTTAGCAAGACCCTGTCTCAGAATAAAATTTGAAAGGGCTGGGTGGCAGAGCACTTGTCTAGCATGTTAGTATATGCAAGTACATGGTTCAAGCCCCAGTACTTCAAACATCAAAACAAGTAAAACAACAACAAAACCCACATATCATCACATAGTGATAATTTTAAATTTATGATTTTGAGCCAGAAATCAGAATTTTTTTGAATAATTGGCAAAACTTGAATATGGTCTCTAGATTAGTTAGAAGTAGTATAATGTGAATATACTGGTTTTGATATCTATACTTGGTTACAGAAGATGCATTTATTTATTTGTTTGTTCGTTTATTCATTTTTTGTACTGGGATTGAACTCCTGGGTGCTTTCCCACTGAGCTATATCCCTAGTCTTTCTTATTTTGAGACAGAGTCCTGCTAAATTGCCCAGGCTGGCCTTGAACTTTCGACCCTCCTGCCCCAGCCTCCCAGAGTCTCAGGAATTACAGGGTAGGCATAGATAACCACATCAGGCTGTATATGCTAACATTGGGAGATGTTGGGTAAAGGGTACACAGAAATTTTTTGTAATCTCTCTGCAACTTTTTGCTAGTCAACTGAAAATTGGAAACAAAAAAAGAAAGACTTAAGGTATATGTGTGTGTGGGGGGGGTGTTTGTTTGTTTGTTTGTTTGTTTTTTGCAAATAAGTTAGTACAAAAGTTAGTACTAAGTTCCCCAGGAACATTTGAAGTAAAAACCTTGATAGGAAATTAGGAAGGGGACAGTGGTATTCAGTTGGAACATACTAAGCCCTGATGCTCCTTGACCTTTGCTCATTTCCTCTCAACATAGTTAGGACCAATTAATCCTCTACAAATTCCCCCAGGCTATGGCTTTAGAACAAAGCATTATTATAAACAAGAAGCTGATTGGAACTTTAAGAAGCCAGTTTTAACTCCCCATCAGTGGTATAGCTACTTCTGTCCTGACCTCACACCTTCTTCCCATAAGAAGACTTCTGTCTCCCTGCATTCACCTTCTCCAAGTGACCTACCATTTTAGTTTTTCAGTCATTTCAGTATTGTGTCCTACCTTCCTCTTGTTCTGTCACCTAATTATTAATGATAGGCTTCCTAGATGCCAAACGATTGCTAGAATCTTTGGGCAGACCCAATCTTTCTGCTATCTCCAGCACTGCCACTAACCCTCACCACAAACCAGCCCTATAATCTGCATCCTATGTTATGCTGGAATTCGGGACCCCCCAAAGACCACCAGAGACCAAGATCGATGTAAACAGCAAAGAGGTGTTTATTGCGAGCTAGCTCGGTCCTCCGCGCGCACACACAGCAACTGGTGACACTGAGAGGCCCCGAACCCAGGGTTTGCAGCAGTTTTATACATTCTTTGGAGAAGGGAGGGAACCCCACATACATCATAGCATCTCTTAGCTAATCATCACACATCCACGCGGGAAAATCAAATAACAACTCTAAAACATGATTAGCACATTCACTGGCGGGAACAAGTTGGGTAGGGGTGATTGGTTACTACAAGAGGGGGATTCAATACAGAATCCACCAGCCATCTGTGGCTATTTAAATAAAAATTTAAACCAATTGAACTGATTGGTTTAAGTCAAGAGGGGTCTTCCTGCTGAAATACATGGCTTCCCAACACCATAAACTACTGGGAAGGTCATCTGGCTTCCCAGGTATTTCCCTGTCTCATGCTGATTGGTGGCTGCTAGGGGGTTGCTATGGGTCTACACCTAGCCTGACTGAGTCAAGGACACCTGGTGAAACAGATCATTCCTCTTATTGGTAGATAAACAACTTAGCAGGGTGGGAATGTGCCAAGGAGTGCTCTGTGGGTCTTTCCAAGGACAAAGGTCATGTCCCTTCCTTGGACAGGCTTTGTTCTGAAGTAGAGGCTGGTTTTTCACCTATACTATTTCTATTTTTTTTTTTTTAAGAGAGAGTGAGAGAGAGAGAATATTTATTTTTTAGTTTTTGGCAGACACAACATCTTTGTATGTGGTGCTGAGGATCAAACCAGGGCCGCACGCATGCCAGGCGAGCGCGGTACCGCTTGAGCCACATCCCCAGCCCTGCATCCTATACTATTTCTCATCTATCTTTTCCAACATCTATGGATGTTTGCCATCATAAACTTCCTGTAGCTACTTGTGTTTTCCCAGCTGCTGTCTTATACCAACAACTAGTCTAGCTACGGCTACTCAGTGTGCTCAGCCAAGTTTCAGTGCTTCATATACTGTCTTCACTTTGGTTATGGCTCTTCTTACATACAAGCCACCCAGGCATGCTCTTCCACAAGATGGTAAAACTTGCCGCCATGACCCCTGAGGAGCCATTCTGATAGGTATGCAGGAGGGTTTTTGAGACTATAACTTTTAACACTGCTTTTCATGGCTTCATATGAAAAAGAAAGTTGAGAGCTGTCCTCAGTGGCTTGGGGACTATGCAGACTCAAGAACAGAAAGTGGTAACTCCTTACTTTGTCACTAAGAAAAATTTATTCTTTTTTCTATCTGGAAGTTTTATTTAAGAATGAGTTTGACCTTTTCTGTTTTCACTAATTATAAACAATTGGACAAATGTGATGCACTGTAATTTGTTCTTTTTCTAGGTGCACACACATGCAAAAAAACTGTCCATCCCCTGAATCTTACATGACTTTATTATTCTTGAATACATTGCATGTGTTAAGAAACTCTCATTAAAGACATGAGGATGGGGCTGGGTATGTGGCTCAAGTGGTAGCACGCTCGCCTGGCATGCGTGCGGCCCGGGTTCGATCCTCAGCACCACATACCAACAAAGATGTTGTGTCCGCCGAAAACTAAAAAATAAATATTAAAAAAAAAAATCTCTCTCTCTTTCTCTCTCTCTCTCTCTCTCTCTCTCTCTCTCTCTCTCTCTCTTTCTCTCAAAAAAAAAAGACATGAGGATGTAATGTGTCTTTTAGAGATAATCTACAGACATTATAGACTCAGATTGTTTATGCTAGGGGTATTTTGGAAATTAGAAAATTGAGATTTTTCTCATTATGAATGTCTGATGAATGTAAGAGCCTTTATATTTAGTGGTATTTGATTTTTTTCTTATGTCTATACATAGATATTCTTTTAAAAAATGCACTTAATTTTATCCAGGGCTGAAGTGATAATAATCTGAGAGACACTTTGAGCTGTGCTGTTTCACTGTTCCATACAGAATCCACCACCATCTGTGGCTATTTAAATAAAAATTTAAACTAAAATTAAATAAAATTAAAAATTTAAATTCTTCAGTAGTGCCAGCGACATTTCAAATTCTCAGTAGCTACATGTGGCTAATAGCTACCATATCGTCAGTTCATTTCTATGGTTGGGGAAGTTCTCTTTGATATCCTGTACATTTAGGATAAAAAGAAGTCTATAGAGTTTTTGTAACATTTTAATGCTATCAAAAAGAAATGGCTAGCTACCAAGAGAATTTGATCACATAATAGAAGCAAGATAGATCATCAAATGTTAAATGAACATTATAGTCTTAAACAAATATTCATGACTTAATGAATTGAGTTATGCTGTATTTCTATATAATGCCATATATTACCCTTACATTATTTTCTCTGTAATGGTATTGGTCAAAATATATTTTTTGTGAGAAGTTTTAAATATCTATTCACAATTTTCTACTGATTTGTTAGCACAGTAGCTTGAAAATATAAGATGCTATCTTACAAAACCATGGTGTAACATATAATGCCTCATTTAGAAAAACATATCCAGATTCTATTCCATTCAAATGTGTGCAGGTCAATTTTCAAATCTTTTCAAGTGTTAAATCCCATATAACATTAAATTAAATCAGACCTAAAAGTAATAGCTATAATGATAACGATATCCATTCGGATGATCTCAATCTGTAGAAAGAGAATTTGTTTCATACACATGTCACTTCAAATGTTAAACACATTAAAGATGGAAAGCAAACTACTTAAAATATATATAAATCTAGGGATTTTTTTTTAAATATTCATTCTATGGTTGTACTGGAGTAAAATTATCTTTATTCTTTTTTACCACTTTTCACATAATTTTAGCTTTGCAAAGCAAACACGCCCAACAATCTCAAAGTCTAAGAATCACAGAGATGAATAACACAGAGAAAGGTCCTTTGAGAAGCTATCAACGTGCTGAAGAAGGTATAGGAAGATGTAAAAGTGAGATTCTTGGTACAGATAAGTCTTCTCAGTAACACTAGCAGACCATTTGCAACAGTTTAGCTGACTAGAAAGTATAATAGTTTTCATATTTTGACTAACTGCCGTTGTCAAATTATGCTGAGAATTTACCAGTCATGCCTAATATGTCATGTGTCAACTTCAGATATATAATTGTTAAAGAGAAAAATAATAAATGAATTCTCTTGTACCTTGGTCTTGCCATAGGCTCTAGCTTCCAGAATGTCAATGTACATTTCTTTGTCATTGTCTTGGAACATTTTCATAAACCAAGTCTATTTATTTATTTACTTACTTACTTATTTACTGCAGTGCTGGGGATCAAACCTAGAATCTCACACACTCTAGGCAAGTGCTATATCACTGAGCTACACCACCATCCACCATAGTGTTTTTAAAGGAGAAGTTTTAAAATATTCTAAGCAGTGTTTCTTTTGGGGTTTTTGATATATCACATAGATAATCCTCTTAATTTCTGAGAGACATCAGCCTCACTGAACACCCCCAGGTAGGGTTGGTATTTTTCTCTTTAAGTTTCCATTGCTCCTGGTATACATCACCTTTGTGGTAGTCTGCATTTATTTATCATTTAAATGCCTGCCTCCCACAGTGGGTAAGAATATCTCATGGTAGGGAATAATGTTTTAGTTTTAGTCCTTCAAGTTTGTCCATCCTGAACATTCATTAAGTGAATGAACAAATGTACCACTACAAATAACTTATCATTTTTCTATTATGTTAATTTCTGAGAGAAACCTTCACAGCCTACTCCAACTATGCTGGATGTCTCTTTTATTATAATTACTAAAATATGGATGACACTTTTCTAAATTTAGGAGTTTCTTAATGTTTGCTTTCTGCCATGAGAATAGGTCTTTGAAAGGACAAGCTTCATCATTTGGGTGAGAGAGCAGAACAGTTTGTGAAGTGGAAATAAATAAGAACACAGCAGAAAGACCATACTGGGACTTGAGACTTACCTAGTCAGAATGATATTCAAAGCTTTGAAAATGCATGACTACCTATAAAGAGTGGGAAAAGGGGGAGTATAAAAGGACTAGTGTTGAGGCACCGAGGACAGCCATATTTAAGGGATAGGGAAAGGAAAACAAATGAAGGAAAAAAAAAATAGAAACAGTGGCCAGTGAGGGAAGAGAGTAATAAAATGCAGAGTCACAGAAGTCAAGGATTGGGGGTTTAATGACACCATATGCTGCAGATAGGTCAAGTAGCCCTGGATAAAGGTAATCAAATTTGAAGATTCTGGAAGACATTTGAGAAATTGATTTCAATATGGAAACGGGAATTTAACCACATTGAGTGAAATTTATAAGGAGATGGATTGGTCAGATCAGCAATTTTGAAATATGTATTAAAGCAATAAAACATTATTATTTGTTTAAAAAAATAGGAGAAGAAAGATTCTAGAAGTCAAGCCAGTCGATTTAATTAGCCAATCTTGTCATAGCAAGATGAGTGTTGATAATGATGTACACAATATCTCCAAGACCAAAGTCATGACATTGATTTCTCTCTATGACCTTCTGGAGACAGGGAACTTTACTTTGTACTTCATGAAAATTTCTACATTAATAAATAGCACATTATATAAACAACAAGAGTGAATAAATAGGGGCTGGGGATGTGGCTCAAGCGGTAGCGCGCTCGCCTGGCATGCGTGCGGTCCGGGTTCGAACCTCAGCACCACATACAAACAAAGATGTTGTGTCCGCCGATGACTGAAAAATAAACATTAAAAAAAATTCTCTCTCTCTCTCTCCCCCTCTCTCACTCTCTCTTTTTTTTTTTTAAAAAAAGAGTGAATAAATATCCTAAACTTATATTTAACTATTAGCAGCATAGGATCTAGTAAAATGGAAAGTAATGTTTGATATTTACTGGTAAGTAGAGTCTTTTCCCTTGACCAAAAATTAAAGAAAAATATAGTAAGTTACCTTAGAATTGCCTATAAGATAAAAGTGAATCTTTACTTACCTTCAAATATGTACATTCTACATACATATATTTTCCCATTGTTAGTCAATAGAGATCCATTCACCCAAGAATTTCTTGCAAGCTACTTTGTGCCAGAAATTGTTCTTGATATTTGGAATATATTAATGAACTAAAACAAAGATCCTTGCTCTTCCCTTCCAGGGAAATGGCTAACAAACTTAATGAACACACAGCTATGTATCATATTAGAAGGTGACAAAAGGTATGGATAACAGAAAAATGGTGCAGGCTATAGAATGGGATTAGAAAGGCAGGCTATGTTACAATTGCAGACCAGGATGGTCTGTAGGAGATGAACTTGAGCCAAGACTTGAGAGAGGTGGACTGCATGAAGCTCAGTTCAGAGAATACCTGGGAGAGAACATTTCAGACAAAGGAAACCCAGCCTTTGTCACATTCCACCAAGAGTTTCAATCTTGCAGACAAATGTAAAGAGAAAGGAGAAACCCAGAGGAGAGGACAGAGATCAGAGAGGTATTGAGAGAGACATGGTCTAGGTTTTTGTAGACCATTATATGAACTTCAGCTTTATCATGGAAGATAAGAAATCCAAAGCTTCTAGGTCTTGTCTTTCATTGACTCTTTCCAAAGTCCTGAAAGTTGAGCCAGGGATCCACTAAGATTGGTTTTAGTGGATATATTTACATATATCCTGGTCACTTCTGCATACATACATGACATCCAGAATTATTTCTCCTTCCACTGTGATGACTCTGTTGACCTACAACCCTTTGAAAAGTCAGGCTGAATCACAATGTGAAATGTCCTATGGCACCAGAAGATGACACATATTTAAAACATATAAGAAGCAAGTTAGTTCTATAGGTCATCATGAGAGAAACTTGGAAGTTTCCTCAAATTTGAAAATGATCTTAAGATTTTACATGAAACTACCAATAAATAATTATGAGGTTTGATAGAAAAAAAAAATTAAGCTTATAATCCTAAAAAAAAAAAAAACACCCAAATTCTACTATCCATGAGAAAAACCTTAATTATTTTTTGTCATTCTGTGTAGGATATTATACTATGAAATTATGATTATATAAAGAGAAAAGGAATAATAGCCAAAAAGAAAACAGGAAAATTTTACTTCTTTTCTCTTGCCTCTGGCATTTATTGTGTTGTTAACAAACCAGCAGTTAACAATACATGATTTTTTTTATTTGATGATATTTATGGTATTGTCAGCTTTTTGTTGTTGTTGTTGTTTCTAATTTGGTCTATATTTTTGTTATTTGTATTAATTTCTGAATATAAATTCCTATTATTTTTAAAGAAAGTCTCAAATTATGAAAGCCTCAGTTCTCTAACTCTGAATTCATCCTTCCCTGGGGACGACAGAGGCAACCAGAATTTTCATTTGAGAAATGAGTCTAAACAGAAGAGGCTCAAATGGGCAAGGAGGCATCTTGGTAAACAGCACTAATAAATGCCAGAGGCAAAAGAATCACTAAGATGGCCTAGGAGCCTCCTAAAAGAGAAAAGGAGAAGCAGGAAAGAATTGTGTGCTGGATTATAAATTGAAGAAAGTGTATAAAACAGAAAGTGAGTAACTGTTATCATGTTAACTAAGACTTTAATTACAAATGGGTCAACTTGGGTTTTCTTCTTTGGTAGTAATGGGATACTGCTGATACATAAATAAAATGTCTTTTTTTTTTTTTTTTAATACCAGGGATTAAACCCAGAGACGTTTTACCACTGAGCCACAACCCCAGCCCTTTTTATTTTGTATTTTGAGACAAAGTCTCACTAGGTTGCTTACAGCCTTGCTAAATTGCTGAGTCTGGCTTTGAACCTGCGACCCTCCTTCCTCAGCCTCCCCAGCTGCTGGGATTATAGGCATGCACCACCACTCCTGGCCAATAAAATGTCTTATGTCTACATTTATTTTTAATTTTTTCAGGAGTTTTTTGTTTTGTTTTGTTTTGTTTTATGTTTTTGCTTTTGTTTTAGAAATCATCTTCTGAGATAAATAGGTGAGGAAAGTCTTTCTTCCATTACAAAAAATGAGGAGATCTGTTCTCTCAAATCAAATCATTTTTTCAAAGAATTCTTAAATCCAGACTGAGAGAGTGTGACCTCCTTCTCGTGTTCACAATACATCCAGTCTCACCTGGGTTCCTAACATGCAGAGGAACCTCACAATTCATAGATTCTATATTTGCTAATATGCCTATTCACAAAAAATATCCATAACCTCCAAATCAATACACAGAACACATTTGCAGTCATTCGCAGACATTCACGGAGGTGAAAATGGCTAATTATCCCAAGTGCACATTCCCAGCTGAGGTCAAACAAAGGGGTGCTCTGCCCTCTCATTTCAGCTTTCACACGGGAAACATGTCTCCTTTTCATCATCTATTTACTGTCAAGGGTTTTGCATTCTTGTGCCATTTGTTGCTGATGTTGCAGTTCAAAATAACTCTGGTTATTTTCTATAGTGTTTCTGAGTTCAAAAAGGCTGTGATGTGCCTTATGGAGAAAATATGTGTGTTAAACAAGCTTCACTGAAACACAAGTTCTAAGCGCTGCTGGCCATATATTTAAAGTTTATGAATCCACAATATATATGAAATAATGTGTCTTTAAGCAGAAACAAATAGAAAGCAAGGATGTGTGTTATTCCAATTTATCTGATGCCTGGAGCATAATAGTTAATCAGTGTTGGTAAATGAGAGAACAAAGGGGAAAAACAGTAAAAATATGAGGGTTTCTATTTTCAACTGAGGGTCCATCCTAAAAAGATAGGGTTTTAAGATACAGCCATTCACACTTCATTGGTTTCAGAAATATATATTATATTTATATATTAGTTTCAGAGCCAGGAACACTGAACCATCCATAGAACACAGCAAAAATGCCATTATGATAACATTCTTTGGTTCCTGCAGATTCCTAATTTTGTGAGCACATTGGGATGGGGTCAGGGAAAGGAGATAGGCCAGGTAGATAGCAAGTAGTTTTGAAAAGATAAAAGCAACATATTCTGCTTAGAAGCTCCTGGGCATGGTAGCCATTTTACCATGTTTCAAGGTCACCCTTCTTATATTTCTTTTTAAAGTCAAAGGTCCTTTTCTACTTCAATTTCCAACATCCTCCTCAATTGCTTACTTCTAAGATTTACTGAAAGTGCATGTCCTCTGAGAACTGAGATATCCAAAATCTTCACATAAGATACTGACCCATTAAACACAATATTAAATGTCGGGTAAAGATTACTTTATCTCCTTTCTGAATTGTTCCGCTTTCTCACTATTCATGCCTAAAACTGTGTCATATCTGTGCATAGATACAGTGTGATTTAATTAAGAAATTCCAGGACATTAAGTATTATATCTGTTCCCTTTTTTTTCACAGTTCTCAAAGCAGATTATTATAAAATATGTGGCTATTTTATCAAATTCACAGCTTTCCAATTACTACCTATGTGACCCCGGAAAATTTTTTAACCTCTATACAGTTTAGATTCTATGCTGAAAAAATAGATATTAACTAGGGTAATTGTATAATTTATTTTCCAAAGGGACCTTTTTGAGAATATTAAAATTGCTCTAGCAAAACAAGTGTAAACCCAGACAGTTCAAGGGCATCCAAGAGCCATGGTCACTGTTATGGTTTGAATGTGAGGTGGACCCAGAAGTGCATGTGTGAGACAATGCAAGAAGGTTCAGAGGAGAAATGAATGGGTTGTGAGAGTCTTAACCTAATCAGTGAATTAATCCCCTGACAGGGACTAATGGAGTGATACTGAAGAAGTAGGTATAGCTGCAGGAGGTGGGAATTAGGATGTGGCTTTGGAGTGTATATTTGTACCTTCTCTCCCAGCTATCTGATGAACATGTGAGCTGCTTCCCTCTGCCATACTCTTCTGCTATGATGTCCTGCCTCACACTGAGCCCCAAGGAATGGAGCCAGCCTTCTATGGACTAAGACCTCTGAAACTGTGAACCTTCTAATAAACTTTTCATCTTCTAAAATTGTTCTGGTCATATCCTTTAGTCATAGCAGTGAAAAAACTGACTTAAAGAGTCACCCAACTTATAATAGTACCTAACATTATTAAATAAGAAAACACAGAGAACACATGTAGACTTAGAATTTGAGGTGCTCAATAGATATTATATTATGTTTATCATACTTTTATATATCATCATTGACCTAAGAAAACTCTTGTATTATCTAAGTCTATATTGGGTGTCATCCTGAACCAATGAGACCAATCATTACAGTGAATGGTCTGTATCATTATCATTTCACTCACTTGTGCTCACGTTACATTTTCTCTTGCATATTCCAAAGTTAAATGATGGCTACCATCAATACATTTTTTGCAATCTGGATGCAATAAATGAAATACTTTGATGAACTGAGAATTTGTTAGAATTCCATCCTCATTAGATATTTAAAAGAGCTGATCAATTTTTTGAATGAACTCAGACTGATTATTTTGAAACTGGTCTCCATCCCCATTTTAAAAGCAGAACCATTTGAATACTTTTAATTTCACCACAGAAATATAATTTTGAAGCTTGTTCATTTCTGTAGCTCTCAAATGATTCTTATGATCCTTAAACTTCTTAAAGGATTTCAAATTTGGCAGGGTCCTCCAAAAACAATAGAATTTTGAGCATAGCAAAAGGTTAAAATTGATACTGCTATAGTGGACATTCTAGTAAAGCATTTGTGTACGTGTGTATTTACTGTCGTTTTGACTTTTATGGAAATAAACAGAGATCCTGGCTCCCAGGAGCATACAATAACAAAACACAGACATTTTTAGGACATTAAAATCTTTTTTGTAGTGTAGATCCTGGACTGAGAATACCACAAGTACTGAGACTGTGTCTGATTTTTATTGCCCACTGTATTACAAGCTCCTAGCAGAAGGCTTGGCACATCACAGGCTGCTACCCAGTAGAATTTTGAGCATAGCAAAATTCTATGATAAACAAGGGAATAAATGTACATTTATTTATTTATTTATTTATTTATTATTCTCTCATCTGTGAGATGAGAGAATAATAACTAAATGCAGTGAATCACATATTAATATTTAGAACAAATAAAAATAACACATGCTAATATTATTTATCTACTTAGAAAATGTCCATTTGACACCTCTCTTGCTGAGTATTAAACTTTTTAAATTAAGATGGAGTCATTGCTCAATTATAAAATAGAGAAAAATATTGTTAACAACTGTAAGTAATTTCAACATACCTTGACATAATGGTACAACATGAAAAATAAAGTTACTCTACTCATGCAAAGATAGGTGTTAGGAAAGTACATGTTAACTGATATCGAAAAATCACATAATCATAGTATGTAATGAAAAGTCCTTTGATAATATCCACTATTTCTGGTATCTCTGTTAGCAAACTGGGTATAGAAGAAAATATTAATATACAAAGAATAAACTAGAGATAATTATAGAGATTATTCTAAAAGGGTGAATCATTAAGTAGAATCTTATTCAATCATAAATAAATTTCTCTATTGCAGTATTATTCAGTAATTTAGAGGTTTTCAATAAAAAAAGAAAACAAGTGTTCATGTCTAGGAAACTTTCTTCAAGGAGGTGAAATTGAAAGTGCTTTTAATTATTCTACTTACAATTCTGTATTTGATATGGTGGGAGTGGTTATAAGTAATAAAAAAAACCACATTCCTTGCCTTCATGAAGCAGCATTCAGGAAGAGAACATAACTATAACCAAATAATAACACTATAATACCTCACATAACCAGAGCCTTTACAAAGAACAAAGAGTAGGCAGTAACCAATAAGGTATCGGAAAAGACTTTGGAGAAGCATGAGAGTGAGAAAAAAGAAATACTTTCAAGGTAGGAAAAATAGTGTATGAGAAAAGGAATATTAAAACACAATGCATTGGTCAACGTTCCCTATCTGTGATGAAATAACTGAGATAAACAACTTATAGTTAAGAAAAGTTTGGGCTCACAGTCAGAGGTTTCAGTCCACGTTGTCTGGCTCCATTGGATTTGGGCCTGTTGTGAGGCAGAACATCCTGGCAGAAGAACATGGCAGAAGAAACTCTGCTCTCAGGGAGCTTGATAGCAAATCATTTACTGTGAGGAAAATATCCTCCCTGCAAGATAAATGACAAGAGCAGTGCTTTCTTTAAAACCAATTATTCATATCAGAATTTCTCTTCCTCAGAATCTGGCTTCATTTTTATTTAAGTAAAACTTACTCACCTCTGAGTAAGGTGAGTAGGTTTGAGCAGAAGAGTGGGTATATAGATAGTGGAAAAGGGGTCATACCAATGGATTAGGGAATTAAGTCTTGACAAGAATGTGTGACTTAACTGAAATAAGTTACTGCCTCTTCAAAATGTCCTAGTGGAGGATCTCTTTTTGCTTTGCTTTCTGGGAAATCAGTCTAAGAAACTATGAATTCTTGAACTATCCCTTGTTTGTCCCTGGGGAATTTTTTACCTGAAGATATAAAATGTCTTCCAGGACAGATGGGGAAAAGGGACAAAAGTAATGATGAAAAGAGTTTGGGAAACACTCTGTTCAAAGCTAGATTCTTTTCAGGAAATTTTGTTTTAGTAAAACATACATGGAAATTGAAGATCTGAATTGGAAACTGAAGAAATACATTATTTCATTAAAACTCTCTATGACTTCATATCCCCTGGAAATATTCTGTAGCCAAAGTATGAGTATCTTCGTTTGTTGACCACTTCCATTGACCATAAAGAGCCATTACACATTTTCCAATACAGAAATGACATGATGACGTTTGTCATTTAGAAAGATCTACCTCATCAGCATTTCATCCCAAGTGCCTAAAACTGTACCATGAACATAGAAAGTAATTAATAAATACCTATAAATACATGTTAATAAATATTAAATGAACTGAGTAGAAAAAGTTAGGACAGACAGAGGACAGAAAAGATATTCATGGGACTCCACTACTCCCTACCTTTCTTGCCTGAGTTAGGAAGATGGATTCCTTCTATCTTCCCATGCAGTTTTGCTTCCTTTGAAATATATCCCCTAGTTATGCTACTTCTCCCAGCCTGCTCTGTGGGCCTGCTGTGCCTTGTGATTGCCTCTGACATATTAATGTTCACATCCTACTATCACTTGACTTCCATGCTGCTTTTTCTTCTATCTTATAATAACTTGAACTGCTCTAGCCAACATATCTGCAGTACCTGAGATAATAGTAGGTGTTCAACAAAAAATTAATTAATTATATTATAAAGGCATAAGGATTGTCTATTCATGTCCCTGAGAGCCCTTACTAATACACTTGTGTTGGCACTGACAATTTATGGAGAGTTATGGGTAAATAGGGTAAGATACGATAAATTTAGTGATTTCTCAGAGTCTTAATTTGAAAATCTGGAGTAGGACATTTCTCTAACACAGGACATTCAGATTATTGTATAGCTGTGTGTGCATCTGTCTGTAGATTGTGAATCATATAGATGTTATGTTCTCCTTTTTGCAAGGATAAATGAAAGTCTTAGAAACAAATTGTTCATAACTTTAAAAAAAATCCAGGCACATTTGTGTAACTGTATTTCTTGCTTGATTTTAGTTTTTGTCTTCATTATTTTTGTCCTCATTTTCATCTCTCAAGTTTTTTTGGAGGGAGTGGTGTGGGGGATTGAACTCAGGGTGCTTTACACTGAAAAACTCCACTCTTTAGTCCCTTTTACGTTTTTGGTCATGGCCTCACTAGGATCTGCTGAGGATCTTGCCAAGTTGCTGAGGCTGGCTCCAAACTTGTCATCCCCGGTGTCTGGTCATTCTTCAATTTTTAAGTGAAAAAGCATTTTATGTAAAAGATTGTTCAAGTTAAAAAAAAAAAAGATTAGAATAAAATGCAAAATTCTTTCCTAGTCTTGACTCACAGACCTATCATAGTTCAGAGGCAACTACTCTCACCAGTGTCCCACCTGTTTTTGAAGGTATATACACATATATAATTGCATATAGATAGTGTATAATTCATACAAATTACAGTGTAACATGAATATTCTGCATCTTTTTTCCAACCTTGACAGTAGATGACATATATTTATATAGTATTTTTTTATTTTTTTATTTTTAACTGACACATGATAGTTGTACATACCTATGAGGACATTGTGACAATTCAACATGTATATGTGTAATCATCAAAGAAGGATAATTAGCATTTCCATCTCCTTCCCATTTCTTGGTTTTTAGAATCTTCAAACTTCTCTCATCTCATTCTTCATAAAACACATACTAAATTGATTATAAACTATAGTCACCCTAATCTGATGTAGAACATTATACCTTATTCCTTCTATATAACTGTATTTTGGTATTCATTCTCCAACCTCCTTCTCCCCTCTCCCTTTCCAAGCCTCTGGTAATCACTAGTTTACTCTCTTCTTTGAGATCAACTTTTTCAGCATCCACATATAAACAAGTACACACTTATCTTTCTCTGTCTGACTTACGTGTCTTAACATGATGTCCTCCAGTTCCATGTATGCTTCCACAAATGACAGGATTTCATTTTTTTATGGCTGAATAGTTATCCTCTCTGTATATATGCCACATTATTTTAGTTTCATTCATAGGCCAATAGAAACCTTGGTTGATTATTTATCTGAATATTGTGAATAGTGTTTTAGTAGACATGGGAGGCAAGTATCTCTTTGATATTTTGATCTCATTCCCTTTGGATATGTACCCAGAAGTGGGACTGCTGGATCATATTTAGAGCTATTTTTAGGTTTTTAAAGAAACTGCATACTGTCCTTCAGAATGACTGGACTAATTTGTATTCCCATCCATGCCAGCATTTTGTTGTTGTTGTTGTTTTGTTTTGCTTTTTGCTTTTTTGATATTGCCATTCCAACTAGAATAGGTGATATCTAATTGGGGCTTTGAGTTGCATTCCTTGACAATTAGTAATGTTAAGTGTTTTTTCATATACTGTTGATCATGGGTATGTCTTGTTTTATGTATTCTCTTTGGGGAAATATCTATTAAGATCACTTGCCAATTTTTAAATCAGAATTTTTTGTTGTTGAGTTTTATCGAGTTCCTTATACATTCTCAATATTAATCCTTTGTCAGAAGAACAGTTTGCAAATATTTTCTTTCACTCTATAATTGCCTATTTTATCTTGTTTCCTTTGCTATACAGAAGTTCCTTAGTTCGATAGAGTCCCATTTGTGTATTTTTGTTTTTGTTGCCTGTACTTTGAAATTTTTCAAAAAAATAATTACTTTCTCCAATGTTTTGAAGTATTTACTCTACATTATTCTTCTGTAAGTTTTATTGTTTTGTCTTACATTCAGGTCTTTGATCCACTTTGAGTGGATGTTTGTATATGGTTAGAGAAAGGGGTCTGATTTCATTCTATATGAATGTCCAGTTTGCTTAGCACCATTTATGAAGGAAGTTGTTGTACAGTCAATGTATAGTATAGTCTTTGTGCCTTTGTCAAAATCAGTGTGCTGTAAATGCACTGTTGCCTTGTTCTTTTTCCTCTAGGCTTTGGGGTGTCTTTATTTTTGGTTTTCTATGAATTTTAGGGTCTTTTGTCTATTTTTGTGAAGAATGTCATTGGTATTTTGATGGGAATTGCTTTGAATTTGTAAATCAATTTAAGTAATATGGACATTTTAATATTAATTCTCTTAATCTATTTATAAATATGGAATGTCTTTCCATTGATTGTATCTTCTTCAATTGTTTTTTCACTAGTGCTTTTCATTGTAAATTTCATTCACTTCCTTAAAGTTATTTATCTGTAGGTTGTATGTGTGGGGGGGGTGTGTTCATGTGTTTAGTTATTGTAAATGGGATTATTTTTATGAATTTTTTTCTCAGCAATATTTTTATTGGAGCAATGAAAATGCTATTAAATTTTTGTATGTTGATCTTGTATTCTGCAGACTTTTCTGAATTCATTTATCACCTCTATCAGTCTTTTGGTTTTTCTATATATAGAACTATGTCATCTGTAAACAGGAATAATTTTACTTCCTCCCTTCATATTTAGTTATCTTTTATTTATTTTTCCTGCTAATTGCTCAGCCAAGACTTCTATCGCTATGTTGAATAGGAGCAATGAAGTTGGACGTATTTATCTTGTTCCAGATTTAAAGTAAATGTTTTTAATTTTTCCCTAAGTCTGGTTCAACATACATAACTGTAACATATCATGCCAACAGAATGAATGACAAAATGATATATTTATCTCAATAAATGCAGAAAATCATTAGAGAAACATACATTTCTATTCCCTCTTTCTGTAATATGTATTTGACATATTTTGGATCTTCTTATTTCATTTTCTATGTCTCTTAACCTCTCTGCCACATTAACAATATTCTATCTCTTTACACTGATTTTGGGAAATTTTCTCAACTCTTTTTCAGTTCATGAATTATCTTTGCACCTACATCCAATCTGCTCTAGAAAACCTCTGTGGAGTAGGTTCAAATTATTGACTATATTTTTCATTTATGCATATAATACTGTATTCTCTTGAAAATACACATATTTCCCCCCAGTTAATAGATATAGCTTGCCAGAAGACAATATTACACACACTTTTTAACTTAAAATGCATTGAACTAAAAAAAAAAAAAAAAAAAGACAACTATTTTTGAATACTTAATATTTGGCTACATTGTGAGTTAACCTAAATCTGGTTTCTCCTGAAACTCTAGTCAAAATTTTGGACATTTTTTTTTTCCTACCAAGAAATTCTAGAAAAAGAAAAAGAAGAAAAGGACCCACCTCCTCTAGCCACACTGTACCTGCCTTCAGTTACCACTCAAGTTAATCCCTATCAGGGTATTAGCACACTGATTTATTTAATGTTCTCATGACCCAATCATTTTACTTCCAAACCTTCTTGCATTGTCTCACACTTGAGTATTTTGGGGACATCACGTATCAAAACCATATCATAAATGTATCTTTCTACATCACAAATTTCACTGATATTCCCACAATGATCCTTTAATTTCATCTACTGAATTAAATTCCATTAGAAGTATCCCACCAGACAGATCACATATGCACTAGATTCTTGAGTTCTTTACCTTAGGAGTGTTGCGTGAGCAAGGTAAATTGTTAGGCACTTTACATATCTATCTGAATCATCTTAAGGACTTTTACAACTCTGAGGCTGATGAGACCTATCATGGGCGGGGGTTGGGGCGGGGGAGGAGTCCTTAAGTCATATCTGAGTATCTGGAAAGCACATTTTCCCCAATACATTCAATATGTTGGAAAAATAATTCAACCAAAAAAAACCCAAAACCAGGTGAGTGATACATCTTTATATATAACTCATTTTGGGGTCAGCCATTCACCTCAAAGTTTTTTGTTTGGTTGTTTTGTTGTCTTTCTCAAAAAATTGGAAATTTTAATGACTTTGAATTTACTGGTAATTTTCATACAGAAACATCTGGAAGACATTGAAACCCAGATTGCTGGGTCCCAAACCCAGAGTTTCAGATTTAATAAGATTGGTTTGGAGCTTGTTTTATTTAACTTTTTCATTGCTATAACCAAAAGACTCAATGAGAATGACATAGAGGAGGAAGTTTGTTTTGACTCACAGTTTCAGAAGTTCAGTCCATGGTTAAAGGACTCCACAGGTTTGGGCCCCATGTGAGGCAAACATGGTGGAAAGGCATGGCAGAGGGAAAGTAGCTGTGGACATGGCAACCATGAACAAGCAGACAGAGCTCTATTCATGAAGGATAAAATATAAAAACCCCAAAGGCACACCCCCAGTGACCTACTTCCTCCAGCCACACTCTACCTGCTTGCAGTTATCACCCAGCCAATCCATGTCAATGGATTAATCCAATGATTATGTTGAACCTCACATAATCTAACCTGTTCACCTCTAAAAATTCTTACATTGAGCTTTTGGGAGATACCTCTGATCTAAACCATAACAGGGCTTTATAGTGCATGTTCCTATCAAGGTCCCAATAACAACTAATTCTGCTGGTCTTGGTGTCACGACTTGAGAATCACTGAACTACTATATATATCATTTTAGCCTTTATTTTTAACATTCTTGACCCTTCCAAATTGATATGTTTTACAATACTCTGTATTTTATTTTAGTATAACATATGGGACTCCATTAATAAATTTAACACTTCTGCTTTCTTTAAAAACAAAGTTTTCTATTTATTACCTGATCTCCTTTTAAAACTTTTTCAAGATGATTGGCCAGTGTTCACTAAACGATGAATCAAAAAATGACTATGAACTTATTTATTTACCTGTTTATTGTTTCCCACATTATTCTAAAGAAATTGAGATCCATATCAATAGTCCTGTCTTGTCAAATCACCTGGAATTTTTTGTTAAATTATTTTTCCAACATATTGAATGTATTGGGGAAAATGTGCTTTCCAGCTACTCAGATATGATTTAAGAAATATTTTTCCCCATGATAGGTCTCATCAGCCTCAGAGTTGCAAAAGTTCTTAAGATGATTCAGATAGATATATAAAGTGCCTAACAATTTACCTTGTTCACATGTACTATAATGGGTACAATAAGACTTGCAGTGAATACCTGAAACTTCAGATAGTACCAAATTCTATATATGTTTGTCACTGTACAATGGCTTTGGAGCCATTGCTAATTAAAATAGAGGTTACTTGAAGACATTAATTGCAATAGCAAGACAGTCAATATGCTAACTGAAATAGCTACTAAGTACAAACAGGCAGGGAGGGCACACAAGAGGTGGATATGCTGGGCAAATGGATTATTAAGGTGTCCTGGGAAGGATGAAGTGGGATGATGCAAAATTTCATTGCATTATTCAAACAGCACACAATCTAGAACTTATCAGTGATTTATTTCTGGAATTTTCCAGTTAATATTTTCAATCCATGGTTGATCACAAGTAAGTGAAACTGTGGAAAACAAAACCACAGATAATGAGGATTACAGTAGATCAAAGCAAAGCTAGCTAAACCACAGACTCATTGAAACTGGAACCTGATTTCCTCAGCCCCGAGGCTGAGATACCCTCATCCTAATTACCTTACCACAACTCAAGAAACCACAGTGGCCAAGAAAAGGAATCATGATGCTGATGGTAAGACGCCCCAGACCTCGGTCTCATTTTGTAACACATTCCAAATGCACGCTCTATGGAGTGCCTGATTTTACTACACTCCACTCAGCAAGAATGTCACCCTTAACACCTCCATCTATCTGCTGCCTGCCATAGAGCAACTGCAATGTATTTACCGTCAACTGAGAAAGAAATCTATATTTATCTGGATGTGGAAGATGCTGAATTTACCGACAATTGACAAATTAGTCTGGAATGAGAATGCATATAGAAATAGCCTACAGTATGCCATTATGTTGTGACAAAAATATATGGACTCTTCCCTCAATTCATGCCAGAAGCAAATGAACAATGCTTCTGCAACATGAGTAATTTCTCATCTACATTAGTCTGCCTTTATTTATTTATTTACTTATATCTCACTGAATTCTCAACGGTGATGAGGAAACATCATAGCTAGAGTGGAACAATTACTCTTGTAAAATCCATATAAGCAATTAGTAAAATCTCCAAATGGTGTGTGTCAAATTACTTATTTAATAGAAACTTAGATTTACATTTACTCATTTTTTTCTCTCCATTTCCATATATTTATGTGTGTAGACATGTAGGTTTATATAAATACACACAGTTCTACAACAGTAATATACTCTATATCACAATATAGATTGATTAAGCTTTTGATAATGTAGCTAGACCTATTCTCACTCTTTATCTGTTAAAAAATCAAATCTTTTTCAATGAAGCAATATAGTCTAGAAATTAAGAAGATAAGTCAGAAGACCTGATTTAAAAAAACAATTTTTCCTTATTTTTATATTTGGTAAATTAACTATCTTTTTACAACATTCTTTCCTTTTCTTTGAATCACATAGCCTGTTTTAGGTATTAAATTCACATTATATTCAAATCCCATAATTTAATGCTTGGTACCTTGTGAACATTTAATATTACTGAATTATTTAGTAATATGACAAGTAGTAATTATTAAGTATCCTTAGTCATAGAATAAATATAATAATACTATGACCTTATTCATCCCCATTAGGCAATCATTCTGTCACTGCTAACAATATAATGCTGAAAAAAATTTACTTTGTTTTCCTTAAGGATCACCTCTATGTAATAACTCTTATAGCCATATAAACTGGAAACCTATATCCTGGGTATTTTAGATTTTATAGAGCTTTGATCAAGGAGAGCCAATTCCTACTGAAGCCAATGTGAAAGATCAATCCTTCTCCCCTCTTCCATTTTCTCATAGTACATTCTTATTGTCCATCAACTACATCACAAATAAATATGAAGTGTGCAAGAGCCACTAAAAATCATAGGGACTGGCCTAATGGGTGCTCATTAAAGGTCTGCTAAAGATTTATTTTTTAAACTCAAGAAGAACACAAACCTTCTATGCATGGGACAGATCACATTTTATTGTGATCATTACCATAGCACAGTTGGAGAAGTCATTTTTAACACTATCAATAGTCAATGTTAGGTTAATTTTTTTATGTCAGGACACTTGCTTAATCTTAGGTACATTTGGATGTAGAAATGAGGCATTCTTTAGACATAAAGTTTATTTAAACCTCTGTAGAAGAACCGTGGCCACAGTTTTACCTACTCTTGAAACACTTCCTTGAAATGCCTATTCAACATGGATCCCAGGTAAGAGTGAAATGCTTAACTTTCAAAGACTTGAGAAAAATCTCAGAAATGGGTAGGCTCTGTTCAGGCAACTCTCAAAAAGTCATTTCAATTTTGTTCATATTCTAAAAAAATGCATTGGTGTTTTGAGTTTTTATTGATTAAATACAAATATGCTTCACTACTTATTTATTTAAAAGATCCACTAAGCACACTTAGCACCCTGTTCTTGGTTTCTACCATCATTGTCCAATATAAAAAACACGGTTGCCTTCAAAAATACCCTGTTCTAAAAATGGATGAGAAATACATAAAAAGAAGAGACTGAAGCATCTTATAATTTCACAAAGGTTGAAAGACAAAAGGTAATAAAACTCTGTGTCCTCAAGTAACAGAAGAACTGAAGAGAGTGAAACTGATCCACAAGCCCTTTTTATAATGGCTTTAATTCATTCACCAGGTAGAGCCTGGGTAATCTAAGTCCCAACAGTCCCTATCCTCCAGTGCGACCACACTGGGAATCATTCCAACACAGGAATTTGGGGGAACAAACGGAGACCATCACAGGCACTTTAATTCCATAGTTTTCCTCTCCAAAGCTTATAGCCTCTTTCAAATCATAGAAAAAACATCAAAGAAATCCCAATTGAAGAACATTCTAGAAAATATCTAACCAATACTCTTTGAAACCATCAATGTCATCAAAAGCAAAGTCTGAGAGGCTCTCATAGCCAAGAGGAACCTTAAGGGACCTGACACTATACTGCAATGTGGTATCCTGGAACAAAGAAAGTACTTTAGAGATTAACTGAGGAAATCTGGAAAAAAAGTTTATGGAACTTAATAATGTATCAGTATTCATTCAGTGTGGCGAATATGCCATGTTAATGTAACATGTTACTAATAGAGGAAACTGAGTCTATCTGTAAAAATACTCTAAACTATCTTCACAATAATTCTATAAGTATAAAATATTCGAAAATAAGAGGTTATTCTTTAAAAGATCCATGTGTATTGTATTTGAGCAATTTACTTTGAATTTCATGAGTTTCAAATGCAAACAATTTTCATCCAATTTCCTCTTGAAAAAAAAAACTGCTTGGTTTAAATGCTGTGTTAATATGGGGGGCTCTGTAAGAATTTTCTGTTGTTTTCTAAAATCATAGAAATACATAGTGTTTACTACCATATATTGATCCTATTACACAAGATAGTTAACAAATTACTTGAGTGTGATATAATTGAGCAGAAATGGGGGGAGTGTTTTTAAATATCACAAATAAAATTGCAATTGATTTCCAGTAAGTCTCCTTTTGAGCGAATTGGCTTTGTATTTAAAAAGTGCTCTGAGAAAAAACTAGAACCAAAAGCAGATCTGATGCATTAGCACTGATATTTTGGGGAAGACATACAACCTTCAAATCACAAATAATTAAATTTTCCTTCTTCTCAGTTATATTGAAGGTAGGTATTGTATAGTATAAGCAGTCCTGTCAGATCCTTTAAGAAAACAGTTTATAATAATTCTCTTAACAACAAGAATTCTATTCTACAATATGCATTTTTCTGAAGCAATTTCTGTTCTTATTTGTTGATACAATTAACTAAAGTGATAGCGAGTGCTGTGCCTTTAAAATAAAACTAAATTAAATGGTAATGCAGTAATCCATCAATTACAATGGGGCTACTGATAGATCCAAATGGCTTAGTATGAAATTTTTGGGGTCAGATTAATAATATATTTAATGCTATATATTCACCATTGGAGCATGAAATAATATTTTAGTTAATCTCTCACTGTCATTGCCTAGAAAATTTTATAATCAAAGATATTATTCATTACCCATATGTAAAAATGAACACTATTTGATAGACCCTTCTAAAATATTCAAATTCCAGACTTACAACAACAGTCAATGGGAGAAAAAGACTCTTTGAACAAAATTTCATTTACAAAAAAAAAAAACTATTTATGATTAAATACATCATAGTATTATATTCACATTCCTTCTTTTTCCATTACAGTGTTTGTAGAAAGTGCTTTTAGTGTTTTCGTATTTGCACGAATAAGTAATAAAATTCTAATATTTAAAGTTCAGCTCTGTGAACATGTTGTATAATCAAATTCTGGGCTTGAATGTGCTTTATCTTAACACCAGCTACAAATGACTAGCCATTCATAGATGATATTTCACCCATAAATCAAATGGTTGCATTTATGCTTTTCCCTACTTCCACTAAACAATGGTCATTTTCATTTTTTGAGTTGTTTTTTGATAATTCTAAAAGGCAATATTGAGCTTTGCAAGAGCAAATAATATCCCCTTCAGTCTAGAATCTTCACAGCCATAAGTTTTCTTTAAAATAGCTTTAGTCCAGAATAGTCTACACTTCAGGCCACATTTTATTCATTTTATTAGTTGTGTTACATTTCCTGCAGAACTCAAATGGGGATACTTCAAATAGCAAACCATATGGTCTGTTCCACATTTAGAAGACTTTTTTTCTCATTTCTAGAGGAATTTCTCTACATCAAAAATTTACAGAAATGTATGAATGTACTTAATGTTTCAGAGAAAAGACAATTTTGAATTTCTTTACCCTTCCCTAGTAATAAAACTGTGGCATACAGGTGCAGAGCCAGGAGGAGGTGAGCTGACATTACCAATTCTTTCCAAAGTTTCCAGCCAGCCTTTCGAGTCCACTCACACATATCAAGAGACATGCTTTGAATAGCAAAGTCATATATTATTTTTTCCCAGTGAGCCCCAATCATAGGTCACATACAGTGAAATGAAAGGAAGACCTTTTCTTCTTTAATTGAAGAACACCAAAGGAAGAAAGGAGACACAAGAAAAATGACCACCATGAAAAGGAATTTAAAATGATTTTTATTGAACTGGCTGCAGTCCTAGCCACCTACTATATGAAGTAATAACAATCAGTTACATTAGCACACATGATTAATACTTACAGCTGATCCTAACGTCCCCCACCATCTCCCCATCAGTATCTCAAGGATGGGTTACTCATATTGCATCTCAGCCTGGCTCTCTTTTATTGTACCAATGTCATTTCATCTTCATATCAAATGCTGTGCAAAATGCAGCTTGTGAGTCAGTGCAGTGTGGTAGTGTGAAGCTCTTTCTAAGTGCTACACATAGCTTTTTAAAACAGTGCTGTGATGAAATCAATTGTAATTTCAAACTATTTTATTTTGAAGTACATCTGAATAATTACATGTGGCTGTAGTTTAACAGAAAAGAAATTTTGAGAAAAAAATATATTTAACAAATTTAACTTCTCTCTTCTAGGGCCACATGGAGCATTCTTGTCCTCATTGTGATAAACTTCTATTTCCAGTAAAGTAGAATTTAGGAAGTTTTGGAGAAACCCTTACAGTTCAGGTTGCAGCATCCTTCAAACAATAGTCCTTAATATTGGGGGTGGGGAATAGTAGCTCATAAGTTATGGGAGTAATGACATTAAATTTCATTTGTGTAATGCCTTATAGTCTCATTGTACTTGAATTTACATTGTCTGATTTTTGTGCAAGGTTTTATTTTTCCCATTTGGAATATAAGGAAACTGAAGTTGAGAGATTACACAATTAGAAAAGAATGGAATTATACCAGATCTTATTTACAGATTTGGACTGTAATTTTGTATTGTTTTTACTCTTCAGGTTCTATGCACTGGAGAATAGCATTAATTATAATTCCATAGTTGTCTTCATTCAACAGAGAAAACTTCATCACAGAGAAACACTTAGCACATGTCAAAGCTGTATTCAGTGTACACTATTTCCACACTGAATGAATTAATTGGGGAGTACCCAATTATTCTTTAAAAAATGCCCCATTCTGTGATTTGGAATAGGAGTTATGTCAGGGCAAAGGCAATTAAGCAGTCACTTGGCATGTTAAGAACTTAGGTTTCTTCCACGTGGCATGGATTTCTGTAAGTTTAAGAATAGCAACAGATCTCACTCCCAGCCTCTTCTCGAGATGGGGGACTTAGAAATTTTTCCCACTTTCCAGAGAATATGGACCCAGATAAGTACTAAAAATTAGAAGAAAGAAGGTGCATGAATTTCTAAAAGCAGATGTTTGCATGTGCTGTCATACAAATTAATATTTAGGAATAAAATTCATAATCTACCAAACTAAATCATAGATTTGATTCATTTTTTTTTCTAAAACCACTGTTTTAAGAGACAGAATTCACACTCATGCTGTATGCCATCAAAGAAAATATTGACTACTCACCTTCATCTGATACTGGCTTTACTTCAAGAAAGCAGAGGGGAAAGAGAGAGAGAGAGAGAGAGAGAGAGAGAGAGAGAGAGAGAGAGAGAGAACGTGCATGAGAGCGAGAGCTCACACCAGCAGACAAGATACATACTTTATGGTGGTAAGAATTGTTGGACCCTAGCTATCTGTCTCATCAGCTGCCCAGATTTCAAGAAATGCTTGATCTATTCAAATAATTTTTACATATTTTAGAATTAACATAGCAACAAACTTGTAGTTGATATACATTTAAAATAGCATTATGTTGTAAGTCTTCTGACAGGCAACTCAATCTATTTCAAACAATTCACTAAACAGAAATTTCATACAAGAAATACTAGCATATTGCTCTTAATTATATTATTAAGATTTAGCATTTATGTTGACTATTAACATAAGAAATTACTTTTTTTTTAGAGAGAGAATTTTTTAAATATTTTTTTTTTTTTTTTTTTAGTTATTGGCAGACACAACATCTTTGTTTGTATGTGGTGCTGAGGATCGACCTGGGCCGCATGCATGCCAGGCAAGCGCGCTACCGCTTGAGCCACATCCCCAGCCCAGAAATTACTTTCTTAAGCATATTTATTTTATCTGATATTGAATATAAATTCCATGTAAATTTACTTAAGTGTTTACACTGCTTAACTTCATAGTAAATTGAAGAATTGTGGGACTTACTGTAAGATACAACTTCATTATTTATGATTTATTTTATGATTTATTTTACTTTATTTATATTACACTTGAGAAAGTATATATATTCATAATGTTATGGTTTGGATGAGAGGTGTCCCCCGAAAGCTCGCATGTGAGAGAATGCAAGAAAGTTTAGAGGAGAAGTGATTGGGTTATAGCCTTTACCTAACCAGTGAATTAATCCCTGATGGGATTAATTGAAGGGGTGGGGTATGGCTGGAGAAGGTAGGAATTGGAGAATGGCTTTGAGTATATATTTGTATCTGGAGAGTGGAGTTTCTCTCTCTGTTTCCTGATCACTGTGATGTGAGCTGCTTCCCTTTGCCATCCTCTCCCACCATGACATTCAGCCTCCTCTCAAGCTCTGAGGAATGGAGCCAGCCTTCTATGGACTGAGGAAACTGTGAGGCCTCAAGTAAACTCTTCCTCCTCTGTAATTGTGCTGGTTGGGTCCTTTAGTCACAGCGGCAAAAATGCTGACTAAAACACATATATAAATATATTCTAAATCATATTTATATAATATTTATAGTTACATACACTCAATTCAAATAAAGGTTCTCCTTGAGAAGATTATTTCGTGACTATTATAATAATCAGGATCATTTTTTCATGGTGCATTTTAATTTATCATTACTGTATTGGCACAGAGAATATCTTTTTTGTGTTAACTAATCAATTCATTTAAAAATATTCTTCATGTTTGGAGAAAATATATAGATGAACTATTTTATGAATGAATAGAAATAATAAGAAATCACATTAGTAAACGTTGAAATGCCGATTGGGTGGCTGTCTTACCTATGACACTATTGAAGCCAGATTTTCTGCCATTGTGATTTTGTCAGGCAGGGACCATTTGGGTTACAGCTCATTCAGCTCCGCAGCAGACTATACCTGCTAGTGTTACTGCTCAACAGCAGACTCCCAGTGATTCCTTTACTGTGAACTTGAAGAATGAAATCCATGGAAAACAGAGAGTGAGTGTGAAAGAATAAGATTTATTCAAGTGAGAAGACAAAAAAAAAAACAAAAAAAACAAAAAAAAACAGAGTTCTTATCCAGCTAGAGGATAGAGGATTGTTGGAAAGGGTTTGGGCCTAAAGGTTTTTTTCGTAGCTCAGGATGTTGCCTAACTTTTATGATAATTAGAAACCTGGAAGGTGACTTGTTCATTGGTTGGGTTTGTGACATTCTGGTTCTGTGTGCGCTTTAAGCCATTGAGTTTGAAATTCTCTGTATTTTTTACTCAGGTCCATCCTACCTTCCCTCTTCCTGCCTCTTTGGGACAAAAGGGTCTGGTGGTTGGAATTTTGTGAAAGTTTCTACAAAGCAATCCATTTGGGCCTGTTGCCCTAACTGCCAGCCAATGCCTTACTATCTGACTATCCTATCTATATTAATTACCAATCAATTTTAAAGGTAAAGACATTCTTTCAAACATTGGTGTCAACACCTCTACTTTTCAAATGTTATTTTTATTGAGAAGTGAGATGTATTGAATAAAGGAAAAGCTTCAGTATTCTGACTCATGAGCTAAGGGTTTGAGTGGATAAATATCCATGATGTTAAAAAAAATGCATAAATTTATTCCTGATGATAGCTACTAACAGAAGGTGTCTTTATTTCCCTGTTATTCGTGGCCTAATTAGGCATATAATGAGTGTGATATTGCAAATTATACCTTCTTCATTTAACTATAATTCTTGTGATGCATAATATTCTACTATGTTTTAAACAAAGTGTTAAAAAACTAAACTTGCTTCAGTTAATTTAACTGAAAATCTTTCTAAAATGTAGACTCCTTGTGTGACAGATTCCTTTTAAAAGTGTTTCCAGTCCCTAATACATCCTACATCCTCCCTGCTTCCTTGTTTCTCAGGTGGTCTTGATTACCTTTATTCTACTAAACAACCCTCAGGGGTAGAAATGTGTCAGAATCTGGGGAGGCTTGCCGAAAAGTTCCAATATAATTAGTGAAGACATGGGAAAAGGGATGAATAGAAAATCACAGATAATATTGTGTTATTTGATGAAAACATGGATGACATTGTTCACAATATAATTTTGAGTTGCCCCACTTTGTGGCTTTTTCTCCCTAGTAATATTTATCTGACTAGGGAAGGCACAGAATAGACAGTTTTCTGGGAGGGTGAGATTGAAAGACAAAGAATAGGACTGTTCAAATGTGTGTAAATATTTGTACATATGAAAGGTGATTCATGAGGAGGGTAGTTAGATGATAGTATTGGAAATAGTGGGGATCCTAGGGTTCTGGACACTCCAGGAGCCAAGCATAAACACTCAGAGACTAATCAGCTCTCTTGGCAGGGCAAGAATTTTACTTCCATGCACAGAGTTTTATCTTATGCACAGAAAGACATACAGCATTCACAACCAAAGCAGGTGCGCTGAGCAGGCAATCTGTTTGACTTTTATTCCTAATGCAAAGATACTTAGCCTTTGCCCACTGGTGGGGAATGATCGCAGAGTTCTTGGAGCCAACAACTAATGAGGGGTAGGGACTCTTAAAAGCTGCTTATTGGTCAAGATCCATCGTCCCTGTCTTCTATTGGGTCATTTAAAGAAGAGCATCTCTAGTTAGTCCCGCCTCCCTTTGTTCTCCTATGGAGGAAAAGTTCCTCTAGATGGAGTACCTTTTATCATATCCACAATTTGTGAATTAGGTAAGAGGGACAGACTAGTCGTTGCAATAAAATGGTAATCAGGAAAGGAGGAGCTTATCATAGAATCTCTAGTTTGGCAGAAAAGAGCTTATTTTTCTCAATAGGAATCAATAACTGTTACCCAGTGTACTGCCTACCTGAATTTCTACCCCACCCCTGTCTTGTTTTTCTCTGAGAACAGGAAGCCTGAAGGCCCAGAATCCCTCTTCAAGTGGGCTAACCCAAAGCAATTAGATCTAAGAGAGTTGCCAAAGCGCACACCAGACAACCTCCAACAGGATTTAATCCCATGTGCAGGCTAAATGATACACTCTCCCATGCCATGACAGTTGACAATTGCCATGACAGTAACCAAAAAGAATCATAAATAGAGTTAATAAAGATGGCACCTGAATTCCTGGAAAACCTTTGCCCACTCCTGGAACAGACATAAATAGTCCTCCCTCTTATTAGCCAATCCTCCTCCTTATTTCTTTTATCTTATATCTATGACTCCCCCAAGCTGGACAGGTAGAGAAGCTGATTTGTGAGCCTGTCTCCTTGCTTATATTCTTGATCAAGAATAAATCTTCCTTTGGTGCTCAATTAGAGCTTGGTCTACTTCATTAGAGTGAATCTGAGAAGGGAAAAGGACCTAAGTAGAGTCACATATTGGCAACATCACTAGGAAAGTCCAATGGGGTCAAAAAACAAGTCACAAGTATGGTTGAGTTTAACCATCAGGTGGACAGGAGCTGGAGGGTAAAAAAGCATGACTTAAGCTGTGGTGGACACCGGTAATCTCAGCTACTTGGGAAGTTGAGGCAGGAGGGTTGCTTGAGTCCAGGGAGGAATGTAAGATCAACTTAGGCTACAGAGCTGAGAACCTATCTCAAAAAAAAAAAAAAAAAAAAAAGCTAGGGAAGCAGAGAGCTGGGGGTGGAAAAGCAAGGTACTGAGGATTAAGATTGATCAAATTATGTGCATGTATGAATATTGCATCATGAATCCCACTATTATTATAATGCACTAATAAAATATAAAATTTAAATTGCCCCTTGTAGCTGGGAACTTGAACTGTTTAATATATGACTTGAGTACCTAGCGCAATATGTGACAATAATAGATACTCAATAGAATTCCAAGGGATCCTTCAAACATTAAAATACCTGATAAGGAAATAGTGTGTTCAAATTAACATAATTCTGAAGGAAACTGGGAAAGTTGTAATTCAATAGAAAAGAGAGAGATTGATGGTACTAGACAGGGACACAGTGCAAGGTCTCTGGGAAAAGAGCAGGGGCAGAAAGTAAATAGTTAGACAGAAGCATTTTTCTCTGAGACACTGGGATACAATAAGAAGGGAGAAGTTACTCCCTCCTGAAGTCAGTTCAAAATCTCTCACCTGCTTGTTCACTCATATGGACATAAATAATCAAGCTTTTTTTGAATATGAGAATATATAATTTTCATCTTTTTTGATCAAAACTATGCTTTACCTGAAGTTTAAGAACTATTAGAGTATCTAAAAATGGATAAAATAAATGTAATTTTTTTAATCACAATTCATATTTTTTATCAGTAATGTCTATCTGTAGTTGTTTATAGCTCTGACCAGCTCTTTCATGAGTTTTTTTTTGAGAAATGCAAATAGATGCCCCAAGGGAAAATGGAGTTCAAAAACAAAATTATGATTAAATAATTTTAGAATTCCCCAAGGATGCAAAGAACTAATGCTCTAGATAAATCAGTATTATTCCAGGCTTTTATTTTTTCTGTCTCATTCCTTATTCTTTTTTCATTTTAACTCATCTTGTAATATCCCTAGAAAGACTTTTCTGAGCAATTTATCAAATCAAATTTATAAAATGGTTCTCTTGTACTTTATCTTCCATCATTAATAAATACCATCCAAATATCTAAAAACATTCACTTTTTGCTACATAATGTTTGTTGTTGGAAGTTAACAAAAAGGAATGGATTTTCTGTCATTCCTCTATTGAAAATCCCACTTTTATAAAATGGCCTTCTCCTATTATTGAGATAATGACTTTGATTTGAAGTACTTTGCTAAGTGCTGCTTGTTCGGTAGCCTAGAGTTGCCTGTTTGCACTTGTAGAAAAGAGAGGAAGAGAGAAACAGAGTTCTAAGTATTTAAAAAGACAGTATTCTGAACAATGTTTTTCTGGAGGGAATAGAAGTGTAATAAAATGTAAAGCATGAATATAAAAAAAGATGCAGAAAATGCAAATGGCAGTGTGACTTGTGCAATAAAATTAAATCCAAGACAAATAAAAGAGCATCAGTCTCAGGAGGAATAAATTATATTTGAAAAATCCCTAAGACAGTAGACTTTAAATATTGTCACCATAGAAATATGATAAGTATGTGAGGTGATGCGTATCTTGATCTGATTATTTTACAATGCATTTGTATATCAAAACATCACATTGTATACCATAAATAAGGACAAATTGATTTGTCAACTAAAAAAGAAACTTTCAAAATAGCATCAGTCTTTTGAAAGTACAGGTGGTTGCAAAGTTGTTTTATGTATTTTCATGCAAATGTGATCAGTCAGCTTTGTTTCTCTCTGTGCTTAGGGTTTGAGAATTAAAGTTTACCCCAGGGGTTGGGAATATAAATAGTAGTAAAAATAAAAAAAATAATAAAAAAAAAAACTTCTCTGGTAAGTGTGTGGCTCTGGGTTTTATGTCCAGCAATGTAATAATAATAAAGTTCACTTTGAGATTTTAACAGGAAACTGGACTTTTTCACATACAATCCATTTTTTAAGATTTTTTTATTTATATATGACAGCAGAATGTTTTACAATTCTTATTACATATACAGAGCACAATTTTTCATATCTCTGTTTGTATTCTTAGTATATTCACACCAATTCCTGTCTTCATACCTGTACTTTGGATAATAATGAACATTGCATTCCATCATCATTAATTACCCATGCCCCCTCCTTCCCTTCCCACCTCTCTGCCCTATCTAGAGTTCGTCTATTCCTCCCATGCTCCCTCTCCCTATCCCACTATGAATCAGCTTCCCTATATCAAAGAAAACATTCAGCATTTGGTTTTTGGGGATTGGCTAACTTCACTTAGCACTATCTTCTCTAACAATCCATTTTTTTAAAAAAATACATATTTACACATTTCAGAACTATTTCACTGCAATCTTTCCAATGATTAAGCCTTGACTTCAAGATCAACAGCATGATGTGATGGAAGGAACATGCCTTCCAGAGTAAGAGGACATGGGTTCAGCATTTGCTTTCTGTTCATCTTCAGTTGGTCAGTTAACTTATTAGGAACACACTTTCTCCCTCTGTAAAAAATATTGAAAGGCAAACAAGGAACAATAGACGGGTAAGTGAGAAATGAAAGACAGAGGCCAGGCAGAGATACACACAAGAGTTTATTTGTCAGAGCTGACAAATGCAGGCCATCTCTCTATAGGAGAGAGAGGCAAAACAGGCTGGAGTTCTAGGACTTGTATGGGGGAGGCTCAGGAATCAGAGATGGGAGGGTCCTAATACCTGTGGTTAAGGGTTGGGTTGGTATGAGGGAGTGGTGAGCCTTTCTCAGAAATGCCCTTGGGCAGGAAAGTAAAACTTTTTCCTTAAAATGGCAGCTGTCACTTAAGATGGCCATCCAGATGCTAAGCAAGGACCTTATGAATATGATAAAGAATAAAAATGGTTCCAAAGTGGCAGGATTTTTTTAAAAAATGTATAGAATTATGTAATGAAATAGGTTTGGGAATTCTAAATATTTATCAGAGTCGTAGGCCAGAAGTCTAACTCTGGGGATACATTAAGTCAGGTCCAGCCACTTGCCTCAAAAACTGAACATAAAAGGTAATGGTTAAAAGCATGAAAGGAATTTTAATCACTGCAGCTACATGAGGAAAACAAGAGGACTCATTTCCTTAGCCCTGTCTTCCAAGGGCTGATAATGACTTTAAGGTTCTATAGGAAGGGGGATGAGGGCAAGATCGGGAGTTTGGCATAGCTGAAGGCTTTTCACAGCTGGTGAAGTGGGTGACCATATCAAGTGTGGTCTGTCCGTGGTTATCTCAGGATTGGTCATGCAGGATCTTTTCTCTGATAACTTGGTGTTGCCTGGGGTTAGCTCCCAGTATTCACTAGATCAGACCTTGTTCCTGGAATCCAAGGTGATTAGAAGCAAAGAGGACTGATGCAAAATGAAGGCAGAGATGCCAAGTTTTAAACTTGTTTTTAACTACCCACTGGACATTTGCAGGAAAAAGTAAAGAGTCTAATTACATTTTAATTATTAGTAGTAGAAATCAGTATGAGTGCACAGTGAAGAGAATAAAGTAGTTGAAGACGAAAAACTGAGCTTCAGTTCTGGCTCTTGTTCTCACTAGGTGTGATCCTCTCAGTTTCCATGCTCTGCCAATGGGAATAGTACTAGCATTTTCTTTTTTTTCTTTATATTAGTACTTTCTTTACAGACTTCTGTTAAACTCAAACGTGATATTTGTGACATAAAACCACATCCTAAAGAATATTATAAGAGTCATATGGCATGGTAGAACTCAGTTTTAGGATCTGAAGAAGTAGGTAGAACTCAGTTTAAAAACTACAGATACAATAACCTAACAAAGCTACAGTCCATTTTTTTTAATCACTTAGAATTCTTTATTTGTTAAGGAAAGATAAAAATTTGGTGGTTCACCAGTAACATAATTCCAAAAATAAAAAAGATAATTCAAGAAAAATTACAAAAGATGTTCCATGTGTGCTTAATAGATTCATTATTCACAAAGCTTGACCCTTGCTTCTCCATCAGACACACACACCACACCACATACATAAGTGCATATTTTCTATGTTCCTAAATGCTGCCAAAACTGTTCTGTTCTGTTAAGGCAAAACTCAAGAGGAGGCCAGTTGTAGGTCCAACACAATACATGTAAGATGTTTTATTTGCACCAGATTTTTGTACACTGTCACAGATGATTGCGAAGGTCCACCTTACTTGCCGAGGAGGTACCCTGTGCTGCTTAAGTACCTTCTCTGTCCCTAATGTGCTTGATGATTATATTGCTGCGTTGTATTATATCATTCAAGGCCTTAGGCCATATTCCAAAATTTCATCAGGTGAAAGCATGAGGTCCATGGTGACTTGTGAGCTGGTCCTGCTCTTCTCCTGAGTGGAACCTGAACTGTTTTCTTTACAGCAATAACATAAGTAGACTATTGAAACACTACTTAGACTTTTTTGTGTTTCTATTTACTTTCCACATCCATACATATTCTTGTTCTCTTGTAGACTCGCTGTCCTGATAGACATTTTAAAATGAAATTGTTTTCTATATATTTCAGGCTGGCATGAGGATAATACAATTCTATTAAAATTATTTGGACCTAGGGATGTAGCTTAGTGATAGGATGCTTGCCTACCTTGTATAAGAACTTGAGTTTGATCCCCACTATCAAAAATGAACAAACAAATCTATTTTTATAACAACTAACCTTTTTATTATTACTTCTTTTTTCACAGATATTAATGTTGAAATAAATCACTATCCCCTTATTTACTTTTCAGTTCTTTCTCTTAATTTTAGTAACATTATTTCAGACACATCAATTTGGCTTTGATCTGTTTTTCCCTTAAAACCTGGATGATGGTATGGTACTTTAGTGAAACATATTCAAGTGGTATCCTGTTTTCCCTCTTGTCCAGAAATTTTGGCCAATGTCTTTGCTAAGCTCACAGTTGGACTTAGCCTTTTTCTTTTTAAAACAATGGGCTGAGCCTCCTCATTCCAACTTTAGACATTATAGATACAAATCACAAAGGAAATCGTGTGTGTGTGTGTGTGTGCGCGTGCGGTTGGAGGTGGAAGGCAAAATCTCACACACACACACACACACACACACACACACACACACACCATTGAGACTTCCTGCCCTGAAGTTACATGAATAAAACTTTTGTGACCTGCGATAAAAAGTTACAATGAGAGCATGAGATACAAATTTTGAGAGGGATGTGTCTTCATTAACTCAGGTCCTAAGCAAGCTGATGTGCTCCAGAAAATCATTAAGAAGACATTAGGGATGATAATGACATGAATATTGAGGTGCACAATAATTTAATTAATATATTAGTATTAAAACATGTCATTTTAAATATTTGAGCCAACTAATTTGTCTATCAGAAGCAGATACTGCACATTTATTAGTTGCACTGAAATTTGAAAGCTGTTTGTATTGGGAAAACAAAAGAACCAATTTATATTTTGGTATTCCTTTCATTGAGCAATATAGCAGTTTTCTGCTGCCCTGAAGCGATAGAGTCTAAGCTTTAGTGTTGCATTGTCTGATACCTGTAAATCAACTAGCCATGTGAGACCATAAGCAAATACAAATTCATACATGCTGTAATAGAAAATATACACTGAATTTCAAAGACATTATGAAAAATTAATGTTAAATATGTTATTTAAATAGTTTTTAAAGAAATTATAATATTTGTATATATTTGTTTTCGTCAAGTATATTATTTTTTTGTTTAGTTTTTGGTACCTGGGATTTAACCGAGGGGCGCTTAACCACTGAGCCACATCCTCAGCCCTTTTTTATATTTTATTTAAAAACAGGATCTCAATGAGTTGCTTAGGGCCTCACTAAGTTGCTGAGGCTGGCTTTGAACTGTCTCATCCTCCTGAGCTGCTAGGATTACAGGCTTAGTCAAATATATTATTAAAATTAATTTTATCTGTTTCTTTTTTTGTCTACTACAAAATTTTAAAACACACATGTGGCTCACAATTTATTTCTATTGGACCTCATTAACTTGGAGCATTCAAGTGTTATTATTTATTTATATGTATTTATTTATTCATTTATTTTTTAATTTATTTATTAGACAGACCATCTGATAAAAATCTATTTTCTTTTTTATTGGCTAAAAATATAAGAGTATATTTATCACATGCTATGACATGGATGAAACCTAAGAAAACTGACCAATATAATGCCAGTTATATAAGGACAAATATGTATGATTCTACTTGAATGAACTAATTAAAGTAATAAAAACCATGAAAACAGAAAGAAGAGTGTTTTCCATAGGCCCAGGTGAAAGGAATACAAGTTGTATCAGGATGTAGAACTCCAGTTGTACAAGATGGAAAAGTTGTGCAAACCCATTTCCTAATAGTTTGATAATAGTTAACACTACTTAACATATACACATGAAATTGTTAACAAGGTAAATTTTATACTATATATTTTCAAACAAAATTAAAAATAAGTAAGTAAATAAAAATTCTATATTTCAAAAACATGGAAAATCCCCTGGGTTCTAATTTATACATTGTTGTTGTTGTTGTTGTTGTCGTTGTTATTGTTGTTTTAATTGTTTCCTATTATCATGGTAATGGTAGACACTCCATGATTTGGGACAGGTGACAACAACAATAGAAGTTTCATAAGAAATTGAATAAAAGCGCCCTCTCCTCCAATCTGTTTAAAGAGGAAGCATTGGTGATTTTTCAAAGGATTACCTAACAAGTTGGGATAAACTTTCGAATGTAATAAATTTTTCCCCTCTAGATGTCTGCAAGATGAAATGCAAAATCAGTATTACATATTGTAGGATTTGTAACTATTGTTCAAAGACATTTCCTTCATTGTATATGATTTTCTTATAACAAATAAAGTCAAAATCAATTATTAGCAATAAACACTTCAAATCAAAGATTTAGATGAACTCCTTGGACTTATTTAAGTTCTTCCTTCAGAACTATTAAATGGACCCTTGAGCCTTACAAGAAGCCACTAATTCCCTAGAGGATGCTAAATATCAATTGCTTAAAACAAACAACATAAAACACTGACTTTTCCAATGTAATTTTTTGAATCCAATTTTAAGGTGAAAATTAATCACCTCTGCCACATCAATCATTACAATCAAATTATAATTAATAATGACAACTTCTTATTGAAGCAATTATAATCACTGTTTGATGAGGGTCCAGAAAATAAAGTCTTTGCATGAAGAACCAGCAAAATATGTGTTATACAAATGAAAAAAATCACACTCTGCATGAAAAAAACTTAATTGAAACCCCTTCTGAATCTATTATTATAGTTTATGAACTCTCTTTTAGAACATGAATTATAATTTGAAATATTGAAAGAATTCTGGATCAATAGATATAATATCTTCCATATTATATCTGTAAAAGACTAAAAGAAGAACATAAAAACAATAAGAATGTCATTGATTGAACAATTGTGAAATATAAAATTCTGCCCTATAAAATAAGATATCCCATTAGTCACTAGCTAAAATCTAGCCCTTCTGCTCTGGGAGCTAATGAGCCCAGACATAAAAGAAACACACTTACTGAGGCCTACATAGCAAAGATATGGTTTGCTGGCAAAAGACAAAATTTAGGTGGAAAAAGTGAGTCTTCATGTCAATTACATATCAAGTGGTATTTTTAGAATATTTAATGCTTTTAAACTAAAACACATGCAAGAATAATTTAAAGAATAAAATTAATCCCAAGAGGCCTGCAATCTCAAAAATCTATGAAATCTAAAATTTGTACCAATTCTTCCCTTATTCTTTGAGAAAAGGGATGCTATATATAACATAGATGGATGGGTGGGTAGACAGACAGACAGATAAATAAATGGTAGATGCATACAAGTCAGATTTTGCTCAGATTCTACCCTGACATTTCCCAGATGAACCAATTGCTAGCAATGTAAAGTATTGCTTGTGTGAGTTTATAGGTTTTGGGTTATTGTACCATGGAATTGATAACTACTCTGCAGAAATACATATCCTCTTGAGCAAGACAGATATTTGGCTTGGTTACAGAATAATTTATTTCCTTATTTCTCATGTCTACTGCCACAGCTATTTCCTTCTTTCTTCTGAATTACTGCTTTTCAGATTATGAATTTGGATTCCAGATCTCCTTGTTGCAGACACTGTTAGTGGCCTGGCTGGCAGCATCCATTCCCCATCCCACCCCACCTCTTTCTACCATACTGATGTTTTTTTGTTTGTTTATTTTTGCTTTGTTTTTTCAGTACTGAGAATTGAGCCCAGAGGTACTCTATAACTAAGCCATATCCCCGCCCTTTTTGTTTTTAATTTTGAGACAGAATCTCACTAAATTTCCAAGACTGGTCTTAAACTTGCTATCCTCCTTCCTCAGCTTCCATAGTAGCAGTAATTACGTGCATTTACCACCACACCTGGTTAATGTTTTCTTTTAATTTTTTTTCCAATCTCAATGAAACTAACTGACATATTCTATCTCCCTGCCTCCCTTGAAGCTGAGGTGTCTATTAGCAGAATTCTGGTAAGAAATGTAATCGAATTTCTTTCAGGAAGGTCTAAGCTCTTTCTGTTTTTCTTTCCAAGAGAAAGTCTTTTGGCTTTGCTCTTGGTCTTTAACTCTTAACTGATGCTCCTTTTTTCCCTTCATAATGTTAATGCAATGCCTGGAGGTGCACAGACAGCTTGTGATCATAAGGATGAATGCAGAATGTAAGAATTAGTGCCAAGGCAGATGGAAAGATTCTGGTCCTTGGGAAACCTTGAACAGTTTGCACCAGTTTCTGGAGTGCCTATAGCAGAATCTTTGTTGTGTGAAGAAAATCACCCCTAACCTGTTTACCCCTCCACTTTATCTGTTACATAGTTAATATAGTACATAACTTGCACACAATTCATTGTGGTGATTTCTGCTCTTCTGTGTTATGACATAAACCTGAGCCTATTCAGTGGAATGTTTTCAGAGAACTGCCATTGTTGTGCCACATTTCTCTGTTACTGCCACATGTGGAGCACAGAACACCAGGTGTTTTCCAGTTTACTGACATACACTTGAGTACCTTGCCTTCAGTAGCTTCCCTAAGAGTTGCTCCATACCATAGCGCAGGATAAGCTGACTTAGAGCCCATTCCATCTAAGCCGTACCTAATATGTCAGTGCTGACTGAGCCACATAATCTTTCCCATTGCTGTATTATAGAAGACTAGTTTTATAAGAAACCCTGTGTTCTAACTGTACAGTAGCAGTTGTCAAATGGGGATGGCAAGGGATACTGGTAAGCAGCCTGCAGTGCATAGGGCAGGCAACATCCTGCACAAGATGTCAGGAGCACCATGGTTGAGAAAGGTTGACTCTAGACCACTCGTCTAAACCCTTGCTGTACTTCAAAATGAAATGGGCATAGGTCCTGCACATGGACTTTATCCCCCAGAGCTTCCAATTTAAGAGCTCAGGAGTGGGCCCACAGGTATTTGAAAGCTATCCAATTAATTGAAAATAGTTCAATGATTGCTCCACAACTTAGCCAGTAGTTGGTGTTGTTAGTTTGGGGGTTATAGCCTCTCTAATAGGTATGTAATGGTACCTCACTGTAAAAATTTTAAAAAAGAAAAATAAATGAATGAATAAAAACAGAAAAAGAAAAAGAAAATAGAGGTAGTTAGCAATGAGACATGCTGAGATGAGCATAATTCTGAAGAGGTGACTGGGAATGGTTAAAAAAAAAAAAAAAAAAAGAGGCTAAGGACACAGGGAAATGGGTTAAGAAACAGACCCAAAAGAGAAAACTCCTCTCAGAAAATTAATTCCAAGATGAAAATCAAGAAAGGACAGGAAAGGATGTTGGAGAAATTTGAAGTCTGCTGGGAAAAGAAGCTTAGAGAGAGCATGAATAACTTCAAGTGCTATTGGTTCCTTTTAATATTTTATATTATTAAAATGTGTGTCTGGTCATGTATTTGTAGGCTATGTTTATACCTATAACTAACTTTCCTTTTATCCTTATTTATAAAAATCAATGCAGACTGGAAATTAAAAGCATTATATGCCATTACTGAATTATTTTTTAATTAAAAATATTTAATACTGTTTTATTAACATTAACAATTCAATTAAAACTTTAGGGCCAAAATAAGATATAGGCTTAATGTTAAAAATTTGAAAAGCAAAAAAGGATGGATTGAAAAACAGAAATTATAACAGATACCAGTTTATAGAAATGATGTGAGAATTTTAGGGTTTTATTTTGTTCTGTTTCTTGGCTAATAAGTGTTGATTCCTAAGGGGATAATGATACTGAGCAGAAATCAAAATGTTCTTCTTTATCTTCCCACCTTGGCTCTAAACAGTAATACCACAAAAACCTCAATATCTGAAATTGGTATGATTGTTCCTACATCTTATAACTACTAGTTTATCATAATCTCAAAAAGAAAATCTGAGCTGACGTCACATTTCTCTAGAGAAATTATCAAATATTGCACCTAGCTTGGGAAGAACATTATTGCCAATGAATCCATGCTCCAAGTCTCTCTGTGCTTAAGAATATTTGATTTTTCAAGTTCGCAGAAAACTGGTTCAGTTAAGTGTGGAGATTACTTTGCTGCTCCGTTATATATGGCCAAGCCCATCTTAATTTTGCAGCATCTACAGCTGGCATTACCTCTTTGACTTCTGTTTTAGTTTCATAATTCATCTGAAGTATGGTTATGAAATGAAAATATGTGCTTGTAATATTCCAATGCTAATTAAGTAATAGCCAGCTTCTTCTCCTGAGGATGTTTTATACCAAGGATTGATACATAGATCTCTGACAGTAAAATGATTAAGTCTAACACTCCATGTTTCATCCTTATAAGTGATTCATCAAGCACCAGTGAAATTTTGATTACGGCACTGAAAGTGGACTACTTGATCATATTCATTGTGTGTATTCCAAAGTACAGTTAAAATGTCGTAAATGAACTTCTGGGTAACAAGAATATACAGTCACCCCTTATTCATGAAGGATATAGTCCAAGACCCCCAGTGAATGCCTAAAGCCACAAATGTTGTAGAACCTCAATGTCCTATCTGTCTTAACCAAGCATTTATCATGCTCTATGGAAGTACCTTCTGCAGTTTTTGCCATGACAGCAAAACTAGCTCAAATTTATTTTTTCTATTTATAATTTCATAGATAGAAGATTCATTTGTATTGTGGGTCTTAACAAACTCAGCATGCAGTTTTTTTGTTTGTTTGTTTTTTGTTTTCATTTTAAATGGAGAAATTCTGCCTTCTCAATTAAAGGAAGCACTGTATGGCTTATCTTCTGCATATCTGAATTTCCAGCATCACAATCCTTATGTGTTAGAGTGTAAATACAATAAGGATTACTGGAAGATAAGCAGTGCATACTGTAACAGTGAATTGGACAATGAAGAAAGACCACTGCTAAGTGGTCTTACAGTGTGGATACACTAGTCAAAGGAGTGGATTGTTTGTTTCTGGAATTCTTTATTTAACATTTTTGAACCACAGTTGATTGTGGGTAAATGAAACCTCAGAAAGCAAAACTGTAGATAAGGAGGATAATATTTTATATGTGGTATTCTTTAATTGTCTTTCATCCTATTCAGAGGCTTTTCAGTAATATTTCACCAAAATCTACAATATCCAAAATTTAGTTTCTATTGCAATGTTATACATAAGAAAATATTTTCAAAAAATTTATCCGTAGAATATGCTTGCAAAGCATTCAAATACTTTTTCTATTCTAAAATTGTTTTTAAAAGTCCCTATGAATAAGCCATGGATTTCAATCTGCAATTTGAAAAAAAAAAAAAAAAAAAAAAAACATTAAGCAAGAACATGTAAAAGAAACTTCTAGACTATGCAGAGAAATTTGGGGCAAAGAAAAACAGTGAACGATGGAAGTGGGGATTACTAATGTTATCAAAAGCTAGGTCCTTGTCTCTGATGCCAAGCCAATAATGAGGACATGATTTTGGGAAAAGAGAAAAAGAAGGCTATTGCTTTGCTAGCAAAGGAGAAAAACAGGGGACTCCTGAGTGAGGCTGTGATCCTGTCCATCAGCAGGAACAGAGGGCTTTTTAAAGAGGTGACTCAAAGGCTACATTTCAGATGGCCTTTGTTGCAGTGGTAATTCACTTGTTAATTTGGGAGGTAGTCTTTTCTGAGATCTGATGATACCATCCTGGAAGTTTAGATTACTTCCTTCCTATGGTGGGTGTGTACTCAAGGACAGGTAAATCTGCCTAAAATGGTGAAGAAAGATGATCTTGTTTCCCCTGAGATTAGGGAGAGGGAAAGATTAGAGAAGAGTAGAAAAGAGGAAAAGAAAGGAACATGTCCATTTTACAAATAAGTTCCAGTGCCAGAGCAGCAAGCCTAAAGTGAACCATTGTTTCACTAACATTGAAAAATATAATAAGAATTCAACATTTTCTAAATTATAATCTATTAAAAATTTACATTATGAACATATACTTTTCAATGTGACAGAAACAGTAAATGTCAGTTTTACACAAGATGTGTACCATGCCAGATATTATATTTTATTTTATTGTTAAGTTTATCTAAATTATTCTGTTTCATTTTCTAACATATTAAAATATTTATTTACTCATTCATTTATCCAAAATCTTAAAAATGGAGACTTAAAAAAATTTTTTTGGCTTTCCATCTTCATTACTTCTAATAAGAATTAATAAAGAATTAAAATAAACCAGTCACAGCCCTATTCATGGAGACATATCCACAAAACAGAAAAGATACATTCTTCATGTAGAGAAGCTTTTAAGTCACAAAATACATCTGCAGAATGTATTATCTTTGCCAACACTAAATAATCATTATAACACACAAATCTGAAAGGAAAGCTTATTAATTTATCCATAAACTTATTTGTCAAATAACAAGTGGTTACAGTTCAATTCACATCATTGATTTTTCTATTTGTGAATATTTTAATTAAGTATAAAATATTTAGTTTTAAATTCTCTGTCACAGATGGAGAATTTGCTCAAAAAGAGATTAGTTTCATTGTGAAATTAAATATTTTTAGTTTCTTATGACTTTTTTTACATTGAATAAGCATATAGGAATCCATGGTTGTTATGATTTAGATATTGGTATCCTTCAAAGGCTCATGTGTGAGACAAAGTAAGAGTTCAGAGGTGAAATGACTGCATTATGAAACCCCTAACCCAGTCATTGAATTAATCTCCTGATGGGGATTAACTGAGTGGTAGCTGAAGGCAGGCAGGGTCTGGCTGGGTCCCTGAGAGCTTGCTTCTGGTGAGCTAAGCTTAGTCTCTCTCTGCTTTCTGATCATCACATGAGCCACCTCCCTCTGCCATACTCTTCTGCCATGATATTCTGCCTCACCTCCAGCCCTGAGGAACAGAGCTGGCTGAATATGGACCGAGACCTCTAAAACTTGAGTCTCCATAAACTTTTTTCTGTTCTAAAATAGCATGGATGGTGAAAGGAGACCCTCATCATTATGCAAAATACATGTATGAAGATGTGAATTTGGTGTCAACATACCTTATATTCAATCAGAAATATGATAAATTGTGGTATAAAGGTGTATTAAAATTGTAATGCAAAAATAAATAAATAATAAAATTGTTTCATTGTCTTTTAGTCATAGCTTTGTAAAGGTTGGCTAAACAATGGTTTAACTACTTTAAAAAAATCTGATTATAGTAATAAAGATAATTTACATCTCTGACTGTAATTTTCTCTTTTTCAAATGGTGAGAGTGAGACAGAAAAGGCTAGCTAGACAGTGGAGAATAAGGAAGGAACGGTAAAAGTAGACAAGCAGGTGAGCGAGGACAGCCATTTGAACGGCCCTGGCATGTTACAAGACAGTTCCTGTTTCTCAGAAAGGGTGTAAATCTCCATCTTGACAATAGTGACTGTGACTGCGTAATCTGTACTCCAACCCGTGTCCCCTCAGGACAATGGAAACAGCAAAAACCAAACAAGAGAAGCTTATCAACTTCTCCTGACTTTACTTTAAAAGGAGGAGGGCTCTAAGATTTAAACAGCACTCTTGCTCCTCCCAGGCACACTGGAGTTCTGAATCTTTTTCTCCCTTTTCTTTTTAATAAAATTCCTACTCACTCGCTTACCTCAGTGGCATTTGTGGTATTCATTCTTGGACTCTGACTCCATGGAATAGGAACCTGACTCCTGACAGTAACAATACCATCAAAGGCTCTTTTTTTTTTTTTTTTTAATCTTTTATTATTCAATATTTCTTAAAACAGTTGTTTTTTAAATTATTCCCATTCTTTAGAATTCTACCTCACTTTTAGCTCTTTTATATTTGTTTTTATTCATTTTATTCTCATCTACTTTTTAAAAATTGTTTCTTTTTAGTTATATATTTATTTTTTATTTTGAAAAAGAGTCTTGCAAAGTTGTTGAGGACCTCACTAAATTGCTGAGGCTAGCCTAGAATCTATAATCCTTCTGCCTCAGCCCCCTGAGTTACTGGGGATTACAGTTTATGCCACCATGCCCAGCTAGAATAATCAATTTTTATCAGCAGTTTCTTAACATTCACTTAAATTTAGATCCAACTTTTAAAAGAAAACTATTGTCTTATCCTTTGCTTATAAGCCTCTTCTTTCTTTTTTCTGTTTTTTTTTTTTTTTTTTTTTGCTTGATCTTTTATGATTTTTATAGCTTCAAGTTTTCTTTATATCTTTAAGTTACATTAAGTTATTTCTCCAGAGTAACAAGATTATTCAGTGAAAACCTTCTGGAAACTTAAATTATGTTCCAGGAATACTTAACTTTAATTACAAATAGAAGATGTTATTTAACAAAAGCCCAAGTGTTATTCAATTTTTTTCTATTACAAAGCTCTTAAGTTATTTGAAAATTAAAATTATAAACAAAAGAACTCAGTATTTGTGCCATTAAGGAGTGCTGAAGTTTTAGAATTGGTGCACATCTAACTGAAAATCTATGATGTGACTTAAGTAGAAAGATAATTCCTAGATATTCTTTCAGGCATTATACAGAAGTTTTAGAGTATGTTACCCTTTTGCTAAGAATTTAGAGTAAGAGAAAAGATTTGAAGGCAGACTAATTTCTTTCTTCTTTCTTTCTTCTTTCTTTCTTTCTTTCTTTCTTTCTCCTTCCTTCCTTCCTTCCTTCCTTCCTTCCTTTCTTTCTTTCTTTCTTTCATTTTTTTTCAGCATTGGGGATTGAACCCAGGGGTGCTCAACCACTGAGCTACATCTCTAGCCATCTTTATATTTTGTTTTGAGACTAATATTGCTAATTGCCCAGACTGACCTTGAATTTGTAATCCTCTTGCCTCAGTCTCCTGATTAGCTGAGATTACAGGAATGTGCCATTGCACATGGCATAGAAAATATATGATATATATATATATATATATATATATATATACACACACACACACACACACACACACACATATAATAGGTGTGAATATACACCTATTTTTATTAGCTCTATATATTTTGTTTTTGAAGGAATTATAGCCTGCTGGCTAATAAGCTTCAGGGTGCTTTCATATTTCAAAATATATACTTAAATGTGCTTAAGGTAAAAGCTGATAACCAAGGTGTAAGTTCCACTGGGCCTTAGTAGCAATGACTATTGGACTTTGTGTAACTTTCACCTCTCAACACCTCCACATGCACAAACACAGAGTCAACCTCTGTCATCAGTTACTCACTCACAACTCTAAAGTTAAATTTGGCCCTCAGCAGCTTCACTGAGATTCCCCAGGGAGTCAATTAGAATTACATAGCAACTGCAGGCAACTGAAACATCTGGACATGGCATTTTACCTAAGTTAGTGACAACTAACTTTGCCCTAGAATCGTCTTTGCTGCTTTTACCACTCTGCTAACAAAAGTAAGGTAAGATATTCAAGCAATTAGACGGTGTGTAGCTGACCTTTAGTACTGACCATGGAGGTGTTCTCAACATTTGAAAAACAGATGCTATTAAAACTTTAGCACAAATTTAATGTTATGATTCACCCCATGGTAATTCATATGGATAAACCATCTCAAAACCAAAATAAAAACTATTGAATTTAGTTGGAAAAAAAATTTTGCCTTGTCTGTGTCAAATCACAGAAGTTTCATAGCTTAGCAAAGCTCAGCCTGTGTTTCACAGAAATAATAGTAGCCAACTTGATTTAATTTTACATATTATCAAGGCTACTTTTGTCTGCTTTAAGTTTACAATCAATTTTTCTGACACATACCTTTAATAACTTAGTGACTTATTTAATAAGTTTTTATATTTTGTGTGTTTATTCTGAAGTAATTTAACTATGTAAAAATATGGATCCATGGTTGAGAGAACTACAACTTTCAATGGGAGAGATAATTATAATAATATATATAGTTCTCCTCAACTTCATCTGTTTCAAATCCAGATTTTAAAGTTGGTGACCACACTGCAAAATATAGTGCTACTATCTTTATTCAAATCTTCCAGTACCCGCTTCTTGATAATTTTCTTCACAATCATTTTGAATATTGCAACATCTTCTTATAGCATTTCAAATCATCTACTTTTGCCTTATTTTTATTTATTGCACCTATGCCAACTATCTATTCATATACAAAAACTCATAGAGCTGTTCACCAAAAATAACAGGTTTTCTATATGTTAATTTAAAGATAAATTTAAAAAATAATATTCTTTGAAACTCTTTGCTAATGTATTCATTCTGCTTGAGAAGAAGTGTGAGAATTTCATAGATGTAAAATGTATTGTTTCTGTGTTCAAATGTCCTCTGTCAGATTGTTAACTTTAGGACCCTTCTGAACTTTCACCCTTTTGAGCTTTGCACTCCCCAACTTTTATAGCAGGGAAAGTGCAAAAGTGCAAATTTCCATGTGAGGCCATGATAAGCAGCCCTGTTCTAAACTGCATCCTACTGAATGGGATTGTAGCCCACTCTCCTACTTAAGAAACTAGCTGAAATCTTCTAGATTCATCATAAAACCTTATTTTTAAATCATAGCCAAGCAAAACTACATTTACATTAGGGAATTGATGTTCTCATATTTTATAAGAAAGTAAAGATGTGAGTGTTTTACCAAATAGCTATTGATAAATCTAAGAGGGCAGTGACCACTGTGAAGTTTGTACAGCCATAGGTGTGCAGCAGATAAATGAAATATGTTTCTGGTCTAGGAAGAAATGCAATCTATAATAAATATTTTCATACAAGTGCTTCCCCCATCCCCCAGACATCATTCTAAACCATGATTACTGTAATATAAATATGTGTCTGGGATTGGGAAGAGTTTCTGAATGGATAGGTTAACTGCACCTGCCCTTCTCTGGTTTCACATTTTCAATAGCTTCAAAATATGGGCAACTGCCTATTTTCATTTATTACTACAAGATTTCATTCCTTGACCCTGGAAAGTTCTTAATCTTCAGTGTTATTTATCATAAAGAAAAGCATCCTTTAATCTTGGGGCAAAGCAAATAATTCTTTCAGCTGTCTCTCAATAAACCTTTAGGGTTCTCATGTGATTTGAAGAGATGAAAAATTACAATAAAGGATTTAGTAATATCAGAGATGAACATGAGAATTAAATAGTCAACTGCTTATAAATATGGACCAGAAAACTATTTTAACAGCTATCTTTACTCACATTGAAACTAAATTTAATGCATATCTGACTGTGTCATAGAATCAGCACATAAAATAAGCTGGTGAAATTAGAGGTTCAATTTTACTTACTCTAAATTAAATACTTTAACATAGAACTATATTTAACAAATAGGAATTTCTACAGATGAATTTTAAAGCATTCTATCAGAAAATTAACACCAAAGGATAGGCTCAAACAGCAACAATAACAGCAACTAAATCAAAATAATTACCTGTTAATTCCCTGTTTACACATGTATATCATGATTTGGGAGACCCTGTAAAACACTATATTTGGCAAAAGCAGAAAAAGCAATTTTTTCATCTATGTTGTTTGGTAGTTTTTGTGTTACAAGGAGAGAAAGCCCAATTTGAAGTGGATTTTTATTAATTTAAACATAGTGCAGTTTTTTACATGGTAAAAAAGCTCAACAATATTACCATAGACCAAATTCTGACTCTTCATTTTCCTTTTTACCTGTCCTCAGGTTTTAAAGGATGCCTCTCACCCAAAGTTCTAGACTCACCCTTGATTTGAATCAAAATGACAGTAATAATTCCTTACTTTCAGATCTTCATGCCACACAATCTTCTCCCATGGAAGAAAATGTCTCTCCTAGTAACCTTTTTTGGGGAAAAAAAAATAATGCTTTCCCAGAATTCCTGTTAGTTTTTTGCTTATTCATTGCCTTGGTTGAGAGTATAAGCCCAATTCTATGGGGGAATTAAAAAAAAAAAACAAAAACAAAAACAAACTCTGGACAGAATCTGGCATTTCTAATTGGCTGGCATCAACACCAACACATGCTTATACTACAGATAGGTTCAAACTACTAAAAATTTTGTTTTAAAAAATAAAAGAAAATATTTTGGAAGATAATCATGTATTTGCATGTTATTTCAGTGACTGATAATATTTTAGATGATTTTACCTTTCTTAGAATTTACGACCGTTATATATGTATATGAGAGAAAACTTAAGTGTTTTTCAAGAACAATGTAGTTTATCTTCAAATCTTTTATCCTAAATATTTTATTATATACATATCAATATAAAAAGCCTAATTAAATATTTTGAATGAACTTTTTGAAAGATGTGGCTATATAAAAATTTTTACAGTTTATTTTAAACAACATAATTTTAAAATTTAATTAATTAATCAAATATTTATTGAACAGCTACTAGGTATCACCTGCTACTATGAATGCTATAGTGATAAACAAAATATCCCTGTATTTATACAGCCTCTATTCTTATGGCAAACTTCTATTCAAGTGTATAATATTTTGTCACCATAGTTATCATTTATACAAACATTTAAAATTATGAAAAGTTTATTATAGAAAGCTGATCATTTAATACATCTCTATTTTTGTTAGCAAATTTTCCTTATTAATCCTCTGAATTTTATTTATTATTTTTTTAACAAATAATTTTGTAGATCATGAGTTAAACATTCTGCCAACCCCTAAGGACAAAAAGGTGAGCAAATAAACAATGTCCCTCTCTCTTGTAATTATGAGTCAAGAGAAAATTCATATTTCAAGGCTAAATGATGTCAATTTTATTTCTTAAAATAGTAACTTCAAAATTTTCAGTAATTGAAATTCTGAAAAACTGAAATTGCTATCTTAAAGAAAGTATAAGTAGATGTGCAGACAAACTTTATATGTAAATTGATATATATATATATATATATATATATATATATATATATATATATATATATAATAAAAATACACATGCAGATTCACAGCCTGGGGATCACTTTTACATCGAGTTGCTTCAACTGTTCACAAACAAGCTCCTCCCTCCTTTCCACAAATCTCTGTGTATCCATATGTAGCACATATGGCAGCAGAGGTGGGAGGACAAACATTGGCATCCATACCTCTTACAGAAGAAATTCCAAAGGGGAAAATCTCTTGCATGGACTCTTTCTAAGAAGAAGCAATTGTTGAAACAAAAATCTAAAACCAGATTTTTTTCTTTGCACATGACTTTGAAATTAGGGGGGGAAAAATCCACTTCAATCCCATTAGTTGATGCAGTTAAGGGGGACAAAAGTATGCAAGTTTTGTGAAGCTCCCATGTGTACAAACTAGAAGTGTCAAAAAAAGAATATTCACAGGTCAGATGAATGCCATTATGGTTCCATATGGATTAAAAAGTTGTATCAGAATATTATAATTTAACCAATTGTATTTTCTTCCATAAAATAAAAAGCAAGATTAAAAGACTTCCCTGTGCTGAGCTATAAACAGACATACGATACATTAGTAAATTTTAAAATGCCAACTGAAAAAATGATATGTGAGTGAAATTGAATTGTTGATTTTAAGGAGATAAGAACAAGAGGAGTTTACCTCTGCTACATATGCATATTTCCTGGAAGAACAGACATCAGGCTATAAACTAGACAGGAGCTAAATTACACAAGTTTTTTTATGAATCAATGAGGAGTTTAGATTTTGGGTTAAAGAAAAAACAGGTTCAAAATAGTCATTTAAAAGGAGATCAATATAACCAGATTTTAATTTTTAAAGAAAAATTTGGAGAAATTCCACTTCTGGCCAAGTCAGAAAAAGAGGGACTTGGATAGAGCCTCCCTGAAAATAAAAAATAAGAATATAAAACAACAGTTTTCGGGCTGGGGTTGTGGCTCAGTGGTAGAGTGCTCCCCTAGCGTGGGTGAGGCACTGGGTTCGATCCTCAGCACCACATAAAAATAAATAAATAAAAATAAAGGCATTGAGTGTACCTACAACTAAAAACAAACAAAAAACAAGCAAACAGTTTTTCTGACAGTAATTACAAAGTAATAAAAAACAGGGATCTTTGACAAAGGACCTAATCAACTTTCACCCTATGATTGTGCAAGCTTTTTCCCTAGAGAGAAATTCCAGGCTATAGTAAAGGAAGAGGGGAAGCAGGTAAAGCTGAGTAGTTTTTATTGGATTGAGGTAATGAAGCTACATGCTAAGAGAGATCAAGAAAGCTACAGTTTGCAGGATAGAGTACTGTATAAAAGAAGATTGCACACAGACAGAATATGAGACCACAAAGAATCTCTTTTGAGTATTCAGTGGAGCACTAATTAGCACAGGGTTGTAAAGGAACTATTCAAGATTAGGGAAACAACTCAAAAGCATGAGAGGAAACAGCGAACGGATATCACACCAGGCCAAGAAGAGTGTCTGTTTCACTAACCAGATTGGAAAAATTCATAATTCATGAGGCATTAAATGTGGAATTCAAGCTTTTACCTTGAAAGAGGGGAATAATTAGCCCTAGACTGTGCTCTGCCCTAGAGTTAGTTGCCCACAAAAGCATTAAACCAAGACTTGAGAAAATCAAACTCTTTCCTACATACTGAATTATATTCCAGAAAAAGTTCAAACTACACAAATTCATAGGAATATGAAAATATGTAGCACCCAACAAAATGAAATTCATAATTTCTGGCATCTAACCAAATAATAGCAGGCAACATAGGAAGCATGGAAATTCAAAATGAAATAAAGTGAGACAGAACTGTCCTACACGTAAGAATTAAGAAACCTGAAATTTCTTATGAAAACTTAAAACATAGCAATGGGAAATATTTAAAAAGAAAGGCATGGAGAAAAAATAATTTTAAATTGTATCAGTCTCCTGTGACACAACTTTAAGCATCCTAATATACAAATATTTATAACTCCTGAGAGGAATGAGAGGTAGAGAAAAAAAGTAGAGGTATTGAAGAAATTAGTAAACTTTTTCCAAATTTTATTTAAATGTAAACCCACAGATCCAAGAAGCTCAATGACTCCCAAGTACAAGAAATATGAGTAAACACACAATAAACACATCAAAATTAAACTGTTCAGAACTATTGACAAAGAGACACAGACACAGTATACACACAGACATAAAGATTAAGATGATAGTAGATTTCTCATTGGAAATTACATATACAAGAAGGTAATAAGGCAACAAACTTAAATACTAAAATAAAAATGCTGTCAATATAGAAGTCTAGGCTGAGAAAAAAAACATATAGCTTTCAAGAACAAATGCTAAAGATAATTTTAGATGCACAAAATCTAAAAGAATTCAGTGCCAGCAGAGAGCTTACTATAAGAAATGTCAGAAAGAGTCCTTTGGGCAGAAGGAAAAGAACCTAGATTAAAAGTTACATATATACAAAGGAATGAATAACTGTGAAATAATAAATATGTGGATAAATATATATATATATATATATATATATATATATATATATATATATATATATATATATAAGTTTTTTCTGATTATTTAAATATCTTTAAAAGATAATTAACCAAAAAAGAAATGTAATGTAGGCATTATAACATACAACTAAAATCTCTTTCAACCACTGGACAAAGATTGATAAAAACATTACAAGAAATATACTGTTATCAGGTTTTTATACCAGACAAGAAGTATTATATTTCATTTGAAGGGAGACTGAGAAGTTAAAGATATCAATCAAACAAGATCTACTGAAATAACAAAAGAGAACAAAAATGAAATGGAACAAAGAAAAAATAAATAGCAAATTGATATACTTAAAGGTAAATATGTAAAAAAAAAAAAAAAAAACCCACAAATGTAAATGGTCTAAACATTCCAACTTATGGGAAGGCATTTCTTAATTCTGTAAGAAAAGAAGACCCAACAATATACACTAAATGTAAAGACCCAAATAGATAAAAAGAGATTTAAAAAGGGATTATACTATTATCAAAGAGATTTTAGAACTAAAAATATTACAAGGGAGCAAGAAGGTAATTTTGTAACAATGAATCAACTCATCAAAAGTATATAGCAATTCTGAATATTTACATAGCTGGTGACATAGCTTCAAACTGTCTGAAGCAAAAACTGATAGAACTGCTAGGAGAAAAGATGAATCTACAATTACAGTCAGAGATTTTAATATCAATATCAATATTGGTAGAACAAGTAGACAAAAAATCAGCAAGGATAGAGTATACAAAAACAGTATCAATAAATACAATCTAATTGACACTTATGTAACAACTTTACAAGATGAGAAAATATGTTCAAGTGAGCACAGAACATTTACCAATGTAAACTATATTTTGGGCATAAAAACGAAGTACTGATTTTAACACACTTGAAATTATACAAGTTATATTAACTTACATAATTGGATTAAATATGAAATCAAAAACAGATCTTTGGAAAATTGCTAAATATTTGTAAATTAAATGGCACTTCTACATAGCCCATATGTTGTAAGAGAAATCAAAAGGGAAATTAGAAAATATTTTGAACTGAATGAATTTGATCAGAATTTGTGATTATGCAACTATATCTGTACTTAGGGAGAATTTATAGCATTAAAATCATATTAGAAAATAAAACTTAAGTCAATGAGTGTAGCACGTATATTTCAAAAACTATAAACAATCAAATTAAAAGTTAGGAAGAAAAGAAACATTAGTATGAGAATTAGTGAGATAGAAAACAAATATAGAAATCAGTGAAAATAAAAGCTGATTCTTTGAAATTATCAATGAAATTTACAATCTATCTTGCTGAATCTTAAAATGATTGTACTAAGAACACAGACAAAAAATTATATATTTACTTTATTAATTTACTCAAATATAATTCTAGAAAATGCAACCAAAATCAGCCATCAGCCAGGAAGAAGAGAGGATTTGGGGAAGGGCAGAGAGAAGCAGTTACAAAGAAGTTCTCCGATACATTTGGGGTGATGGACAGGTTTATTAACCCAATTTTGGTGATGGTCTGTCATGTTTATTATATCCCAATTATACCTCTTTTGAACTGGCAATCCTTCTGCTTCAGCCTCAGAACTGCAGAGATTATAGGTGTACACCACTGCACCAGGCTTTAAGACTGTTCTAAAAGGACAGTCTTATTTTTAATTTTCTTAATTTTATAAGAAAATATTAACACTAGCTACTACTAGTATGTGAGAATTGGAGGGGATATGGTTAAAAATTGTTTCTGCTGTTCTTTTAAGAACTGAATTCACTGGACACAAACTGAACATTATTTATAATATCTGCAGTTTACCATTCAATTTAAAAAAAAAAAACTACTGCAGAGAAATGTGACTAATTATGAATATGTTCATAATATTAGTGAGTCTATGCAGTATTATTTAGCACATATGTAAATAGCTACAAGCCAATCATATTGTACAATGTTTTTATAAGCTGATAAGAGGAAATATACAGCCACATTTCAAAGAATATGAAGAAGTAATTCATTAAGATGGATACAAATAGCCAACAGAAATATATAAAAGGTGGTCTGCCTCATTACTTATGAAATACATATTCAGAAAATGGTGAATTAACCACTTGGGTCTATCAGGTTATCAAATGTTGAAAAATTGATATTTTCCAGGTATAGGTAAAAATGTAAAGAATATAGATTTATAAAGACAACCTAAAACTGTATATCAAAATTTAAAAGAATGTTGACAAATTAGTTTCACTTCCAGAAATTAATTTTAATTCCAGGAATTTGTATAAGATAATAGAATAATATATAGATACTAATCAAATATTGTATAAAGTAGTAACAAAGTTAAACAATTCATATGTTCATCAATAGGATGAAATAAAATATCATATTACCTATTGGGTAACATGGAATGTCACAGACTGTTACAAAACAATGGAATGGATAAGCTAGATCTAATGGAATGTGATGATCATTATTATTCAAAGTACAGATATTGGTGTGAATATAACCAGAGATATGAAAAATTGTGCTCTATATGTGTAATAAGAATTGTAATGCATTCCATTGTCATATATAAATAAAAATTTTTAAAGAAGATCTGTATTCCCACAATATATTAGTCAGTGAATCATTTTTGAAATAACATATTTATGTAAGTGCATATTCATATATAGATATTTGGGACAGACATATTTTTCCAATGTTAACTATTGATTTTTCTTACAGATAAGGAGAGAGTTCATAAGGGTCTTTTCACTTACATATCTCTATAGTCAATTATTTGCATTGCATCGTTATAATATTTTCATTTTGGAAAAAAAAAATACCAGCTGTCTTATGAAACTGAGAATAAGATAACCCTTTCTGAAGAATGCATGTACTATAGTTTAACTATGAGGAGTCCCTCCAAAGCTCGTGTATGAGATGATACAAGAGGGTTCAGAGGTGAAATGATTGGGTAATGAGACCCTTAATCTAATCAAAGTGTTAATCCCCTGATAGGAATTGATTGGGTGGTAAATGAAGGCAGGTAGGATATGATGAGGAGGTAGGTCACAGTAGACATGCCTTTGGGGTTCACATTTTGTCCTTGGTGAGGGTCTGTCCATCTCTCTCTGCTTTCTGATTGTCATGTCTGAGCTGCTTTCCTCCTACGTCACACCCTTCCATCCATCGTGATGTTCTGCCTTATCTCGGGCACAGAGTAATGGAGTCAGCTCTCCACGGACTGAGACTGCTGAAACATTGAGCCACAAATAAACTCTTCTTCCTCTAACATTATTCTTGTCAGGTCTTTTGGTCACAGCAACAAAAAAATTTGACTAAAACAGCATGCAAGCAACCTTTTAGAAAGTAGAACTCAATTCAGAATCACAGGTGGGTTAGACTCTTTCTCTGCCACATGTTGGCTGTGTGATCCCGAAAATTCATTTCAATTCTGAGTCTCAGATACTTGATTCATGCACTGGAATAGTACTACCTACCTGACAGCTAAGAGAGAGGATTGGGTAAGTGAGGCGCGGTGAAGTGTCAATGACAGGTGTTCAAGAGACACTAGTTTCCTTGCTCTCAGAGCCAAGAAGCACTAAATGTCCTCATTAAGTTTTCAAGTAATTAAGGCATTTTAAAAATATCTGACGAACGCCCAAGAAATGTCTGGAAAACGTGCCAGAACCTCCTTAAAACACAATGCTATAGGCGCTGGACAAGGAAATCACCTTACAAATCAGCATTTTGACATTTCAGGTTCCATATCTAGAAAATGGAATCCAAGGATGGTAGCCTTGAACAGAATTCAAACTATACAAATGGTGTCAGTCCTAACAGGAGGAAAAATGTTATTGAATTTTCACCAACGGAATAAGAATAAAGAGGGTGTCTAAATTATGAAAATATATAACAAAGAGTGAAACAGTTCATCTTTTACATCGACACATGCCCTCTTCCTGCTGCTACCTATAAGCAGACTGTGCACGCTGGTACAGGTGGGCCTCTGTAATTGTGTGCATAAAATAACTGAGTCATTTTCCGATTGGTAAATAATATGCAATGTCAGATTCTCTGCACCATCTGTGTCACCCACCACCACATTTTGCTGCAAAACTGCCAGCAGCACCACGTTGTTGGAGAAGTCACAGGAAGAATCACTTGGCATCTTTGGCAAAGCTTAAATCTATTCACAGTATTGAACCTGACATATGCCCCAAAGCAGAACGTGTATGCTACCCTAACGATCTCTCCTGCTGTTCTATAATCAGAGACATAGATGGAGGGAGTGCTGCCACTTTTTCATTTGGCACTGAACAAACTCCTGGACTCTCTTTTTGGCCAAACAATGCACTCATATTTAGGAGAATCAATGTGCAGATTACTAAACACAACCATTTCACTATTTCCATCACTATGTGCTACATGTAAGATGTGTGCTTCTTTCTGAAATCTTTTCCCCAGCTGTGCTCAGTTTTTGTATCCTCTGAAAAATAGAGTGGCTCGCTGCCATTGTTAGCCCTGACAGTGTTTAGACGAACTCTTGAAGTCTGGAGGAGCCTAGGTGGCGGTTGCCTTGTCAACTTGTCTTTTCGTGGAAGGAAAGGAGCCCCGAGTCCAGAGGGCATATCTTGGCTTCATTTTCAAGATGTCTGGTACTGACAGAAGCTAAGAGTCAGCCTCAGCATGCACCATGCAGAGAAAGTCCTGGAAAGGTTTCTCCTCCCATCCCTCTGTTTTGTTGTTTCCTTTCGTATCATTCACAATGAGCCATATCCATATGGTGCTAGTGCCAGATCCAGGAGTGAATAGGTTTTGCCAAATCTCTTAGACCAGGACTTTCACCTTACCCTTTGGTACTAACATTAGCTAAAAAATTAACCTGGCTTCGAGACATTTCTATGGGAAAACTGTCTACACAATTGAATTCAGTAGAGCAAAACACAAAATTTTGACCATGATTTGTTTAAAAATCTACACAAAACTAATATAATTCCAAACTGAGGGTAGATTTCATAAGCAAACACAACAGTTAAATACAACTTATGACCCAGATGAAAGAAAACAAAACACTAGACAAGGGTTACTTGTGATACTGCAAGAAATCTGATAATGGCATATTTGCTTGAGGAACACTCTTTGCTTATTGTATTGCAATAAAAGTAAATGAGATGATAATCATTAATCCATCAAATGCTCTACATTGGTTTGGAATTGGTTTTACCAAGGAGAAATACAAAAATATGACATTTAGAAAAGCAAACATCATGATATCATTCCATGAAACTTTATGGTCCTTATCAATAACATGGAGACCAATCAAAGCACTAGTGAGAAAATTAAATAAAATCTGTGACTATAAACCTAAAATGGTACATGCAGAAAAATCATTATAGCTCTACCTAAATGAATGTATAAATATACACTTAACATCAAACTAGTTATATTGCACTTAAATTTGGCTCGTATTATTAATATATTATTTCCACTTAAAGTAGCCCATTGGTATTTATGGAAGATTCACTCCAAAATCCCCAGATACTCAAGATGTATTATAAAATGGTGTAAGTATTGACATATTACCTATTAACATCCTCCTATATACTTAAATCATCTCAGGATTACTCATAATACCTAATAATAAGTAAGTGCTATGTAAATAGTTTTATTGTTTAGGGAATAAATGACAAGAGAAAATCTGTAACATGTTCAGTAGTATCTGAATATTTTTTTAAATACTTTCTTTCTAAGGTTAGTTGAATCCACAGATACCAAATCTATGGATATGGAGGTCAACTATATGTCAGTAAGAGATGATCTTCAGAAAGAGCACACTCTAAAGAAGTGTGATTAGATTGCCTCTGAATTCTGTCCGGATGTAGAATTGTGTCTTTGAATATATTTTTATAAATACTGTTGACCTTCCATGTGCAAGGGTTTCATATCCACAAAATTCCACCAACTTTGGTTCCAAGACATCTGGGAAAAAAATTGCATCGATAGTAAACACATGCAGTCCTTTTTTCTGATCACTATTTCCTAAATAATGGTATAACAACTATTTATATTACTTGTGCATTGTAGGAGGTAATAAAAGTCATCTGGAGATGCTTTAGAGCATATGGAAATATGTGTGTAGGTTATATGCAAATACTATGGTATTTTACATAAGGAATATGAGCATCCATGGATTTGGAAATGAATCCCCCACAAATACAGAAGGAAAACTGCATTTAGTTTCTATATTCTCATCCTTCATTGAATTGTTGCAATTTTGTTGTTGCTGTTGTGATTTTGTGTTAGTGGGTTTGTGATGTAGTTCTTCCCATGCTTTTTAGTAATGATTTTTCTGCAGTGACTGACTTGATCCTGGTTCTGAACTGTCCACTTGTCTAGTGGAGCTCCTCACAGCTATCCTCCCTCCAGTTCATCATTTCCTGCTATTCTTGTTCTTCAGGCAGGGATCTGCAGGTGAGGTTGTATGCAATGTGAATGAAATACCCTTAATGCTTTATTGTACTTTGAAACAGCTCTTCCAGTTTACTGGCCTTCAACCAAAAAACCCTTAAGGAGGCCAAGATTTAGGGGTGTGTATGTATACCCTGTGTGATATGGAGAAGTAAAGAAGAGCCATGAAAAGAAAAGAGTGGTAGGAAAGGATTTGACTCCTCTGATTACTGATAATAGCGGGTGAAGTCATTAGCCTCCACAGTACTTGTTTGAAACCTAAACAGGTACAGCAACTCACCATTAGGATCAATCCATTACTGAATTAGAAATACGACTGAATTTAGCAACAAATTTGTGCCAACATTACTTCTAGCAGCAGTAGGTTTTCAGCAGCAGATTGGCACCGTGACAGAGTCCATAATTTTCACAGTATGTGTTTCATAATTTGTCATGCACACTCTGATTGCTTGGCATATTGGCAGAGTCCACAGTGCTCTCTAAATGTCACCAGACGCATTTGAGAATTTGTCATGCACGGTCTGAGCAAGTGACACAACACAGCAGAGTGGCCAGGTTCAGAGCTGATTTTTGCACTCCCTGTAAGTGAGTGCTCTCGAGTTCAGCCACCAGTGACGAGGGCCTGGTGGGGGCTGCACAGCCCTCCTCTTGGAGCTGCTGATTTTTAATTCTGTGTCAAGTGATCATATGGATGCTGCCAGGAGAAAATACTATTTCACGGCAGGTGTGACATGCACGGTACAGAATTTGTTGCCTGATAATATTCTTTTCAAATCATTCCTTGTAGTGCACTTAACATTTTTTTTCCATAAAAGCACAAAGAGCATTTCACAAATTAGGAGTAAGAAATAGGAGAGGATTAACTATGAATAGAGGGTAGAAAAAGCTATATTACAATAAATTACTCAGTTAAGGGAGCAAAGGATAAGGTGTGTCTGCTGATTTTAACAGAAACGAGAGCAGTGTTGGATCAGAGATTCCTGGGTTAGTTATTCTAACACCTGGCTCCTGTAGAAACAGCTCCTGAGTTTAGGCAGCCCATCCATCCTTTCTTGGTCTTGGTTAATGAGGAAGTGGTGTGAGAGAACCTCTAAAAGAGCTTTCATGTCTCTACATTCCATTGTTCTAAGATAGGAGAGTGAGTTTATTAATATCTTTCAGTCTTGTGACTCCTTTGCCTGAAATGATTGCATAATGATTTCTCAGTGTTTAGTAAAAGCTTCAAGAGCTACATCTGCTGGAAGCTTTTAGTCGTCTAGGATCCCAGCCATTATATTATCACTTTTAGTTGCTGTCTTTTAGGAGGAGAAAGGAAATTAGTCTTTTTTATACATTTGAGTCCTGCCGATGCACCTGTTACTATGAAATCTGTTTGATGATAAATAAGTCACATATGCTCCAGAGTATTGTCTTGACATGTGCAGGGAGAAACCTTCACAGACATATGTTGCAAAAAGCAATATCTGTGACTTTGTTTTTGCTTCTGGATCAGTGAAAGTTGGGGGATACTAGTAGGCTAAGGAAGATTATTTAGGCCAGGAGGGAAGCTGAGTCTTTCACTTGGAAAGTTTCAAATTTTGAAAGATCTACCATCAGGCTGTATTTTATAAAGTACAGCGGTAAAAAGCACAAACACATACTCCACTCACAAACATACTTATTATCCAAAGCCATAGTATATTAAAGGTGTTTTAAAACACACAGAATTGTTCATTTGAAAACGTCCAGAAGACTATGGACATTTGCCTACTATCTGCAGCTTTACTCAAAAAGAAATAGTTCTTCTGAAAAGGTCACCAGGAATTAGCTTTATTGAAAGTGTATTTATTTTAATTTTTCTGTTGTAAATTTGATTAAGACAAGGAGGGTGACCAACAGTCCTCCCTGACTTCTAGAAAAAAATTGTTTTTTCCACCAACCCTTCTATTGGCCAGCTTCCTACCAGTCACACACACCTGGCTGCAGACCAGCAGTCACTGACCCTCAAATTCAATTCTCACCACCACACATCCAAGCAAGTGAAGATCCCATTTGGCTTAATATGGACTGTCTGATAAAAGTTGGGTATCTTTTCAAATTCTTAAACTGCTTTGTATAACTGCTTCTGTGACTTTTATTAACTTTTGAAATTAATTTGTTCTGATCATTAAAGGTTCAATTTTGTTATTCGAGAATGTTGCCCCAATCTGCCTTCCCAAATATTTTTTTCTGAATTTTATCCCAAAGGAAACTGAATAACATTTGTATAAATACAAATGCTTTTCATATGCTGATGACAAATGCCCTATAAATAACATTGACATGAGTGTACTAAGAAAAAGTCTTAATAACACTCCATACAACAAAATATTTAACTTCATCTCTTCTCTGAAGTGTCATCCTCATAAAATAATTGCAAAGACACCTAAATCAATCTGTGCCTTCTTCATAGTTAGCCATGAAAAGCCCTCCTACCCATAAAGCCCTCCTCCATGGCTTTTTTGAGATATCATAGTGGTCTTTTTATGTGCACTAATGAAGGATATTCACCTTTGATATTCTGCCTTAAGAACACACACACACACACACACACACACACACACAGAGAGAGAGAGACAGAGAAAGACTTCTGTTAAACTGTTTGGTCAATATATTAAAAAGTTAAAGTATTTGATTGATTTGAAATATTTGCTTTCAATTTTTATCATTTCCTGCTTCAAGTCACCTAAAACAATGAATAGATGGAGGAAAAGCCAAAAAGATAATAATAAACACATATTAAATGGAATGAAGCAACATATCACATTTTAAGTCATCCACCTAACAAATTCCTAACAGTTATGAGTATGTAGTCCTTACCAAAAATTTTTACAACTTTGGAGACTTGGTAGTTTCATTTTACATTTTGGAAAACTCTTACAAAACTTCATTAGTCTCTCTTCTGCATTAGTTTTCCACATTTCAGTAATTTTTGTTTCTTCCAGTGCTAGGGATCAAACCCACAGCCTCACACTAGGCAAGAACTCTACCACTAAGCTATATCCTCAGCCCCCACAATTGTTTATTTACCTTCCTATTCACTTAATGTTTACATGCAAACATACATTTTCCTCCTGCCTTATTTTCCTGTGATTCCTTGTTCGTATTAAAGAGCTGTCCGATAAGTAGAACTCATTTATTTGGAGCTGTTTCCTTAGTCCAAATTGTTTTAGTTCATCTCTTACATTAGCTCTAGCAATCTAAATTTTTGATAAATTTATTCTATCTACAACTATTTCCTGGAAAGAAGAACTAATAAAAACAGGCATGCTACTTTTCATTGCTAAAGTATTAAAAAAATAAAAATGAATTATCTTCTGGAAAGATCTTCCAATACTTGCCTTGGGTTAAGAAGCAGAGAAAAGCCTAACATTTCCCAAAAGCTCACAGCAATAGTCAAGTCATCACTTTGATCTACCTCAAGTGCTTTTATAATACAAAATCCAGAATTTTCAAATAGCATTTAGCCTACCGAGATGGATTTTTCTCAGAGCAGAGTGATAGCTTTTGTCAACTTTTCACACAACCGCAGTTGTGCAGTCAGGCCCATTCTGTCATGGGCCTCTCTATTGTGAGTGACACATGAAGGTCACAAGCAATTATAGAAGTGGTCAGGAAATACATCTTTTCTTATGCATATTAACAGAAATCAAGAGGAAGAAGAAATAACCAAGTTGAAGATAAATTTTAAAGATTTTCTGCACCTATGTAGCCAGTAATTGTCTTCTTTTACTTTGCAATGTAAAGGTAAAGAGGGTTCTTGTTGTCCTGGAGCTTATATACTCATGAGAGAGAGACACACACACACACAATAAACAAATAAATTATCAATTTATGTATGTGTGAATATAAATATGCATATGCATATCATAAGTGCAAATGCATACAATGATGTATACATAAGCATAAATTTATCGTATGCACACATTATAAGTGTGTACACTTAACAGATAACAGTGATTCACAAGGAAATTTAAAATGAAGAGGAGGACATAAAATGTACCCGATTTTCTCAAAAATAATACCTCATGCACTGCATGAAGCAGGGAGTGTGGAACTGTGGGGAGGGAAGAGGCCCTCCTATAGGCCTCCTATGTGGCCTCCTTTCTTTATCCCTGTGGCATGTTGCATACTGGAGATCAACAGAAAGCTACCCACTGCCTTTTCCTTTTTATTCTGCCTTTATAGAGTGGAAATTTTTGCATCCTCCTCATTACTAAAGATCTACTATTTCTAGCATTTTACAATGCTACACAGTTCATTTCTATTTTTTGCAACAACTTCAATGGCAAACTAGAGGAGTGTGAATCAGACACTGCTGGCCAGCCACCCCCTTAATTAAGTGCATTAATATTTCTTTTAATATTTTGTGTGAAATCATTCTAGAAAATGACAAAGTGTAAAGATAGCATGTACATTTTGTTTGAAAATGAAAATAAAAGTACATCAACAACTAAAAAAATACTTTTTTTAAAGAAAGAGGCATTCTTGTATTCTCTGAATGTTGAGTAAAGATATGATACTTGGGGCTTTTTAGCCATCTTGAACCCACAAGGGAAGTCTCTCTTCTCCTGGAATTTTTTGTGTGAAATAATAAACCTCCTTATTTTAAATTCTGTTGTCATTTCTATATCTTTGGTTAAAATTTGTCCTCAGCAATGATACATTTTTTTAAGCTTTAGCAACTTATCAATTTTTTTAACCCAGTGTGATGCAATCACCACCTTCTTGATTTTCCAAACTACCATTCAAATATCTTTTGGAGTATGTTTCCTTCACAAGACTTGACATGGTTTACAATGAGATATTGGTGATTTAGCTGTGTGCTTCTTCATAGTCTATCCCTACATGAGCTTCTCCTCTCTGGAAAATAAACATCACACATTTGGCTCACAGTTGTTGCTTTGCACACGTACTGGCAGTTTGTGGGCACTCAAAAAATAGATCTTGAATTAAGGATGTCGGTGTTTAAAATTACAATTTGAATCATAATTCTTCTTTGTAAAAACACATTAATTTTATTACACAGATGATAAGGTATATATAAAATTTCCTAATCTAACATATCAAGATATTCCACTCTCTAGCTGGGCTGACCTTTGTAGCCCCTTGTCCTACCACCACTGCCTGCCTCTCACTTCATGTTCAGTCTCAAAAATAATTAATATTCACCCTTCTTAGATTTTCCAAGAATATAGAACTTTTTTGAGTAATTTTGCTGACTGCCTTGACAACTTGCATGCAAATCATCTATTCACAAATTAGGAAATTGGTTGGTAGACTGCATCAAAGGGGAAAAAAGACAAAAATAGTATTTATAAAAAGAAAATTGGAAGAGAGGTATCTTTATATAGCCTGGGAATAGGGAAACTCATTTACATATTTTTCCGTTAAACTTTTTTTTTTTTTTTTGGAGACGGGGAGCCAACTAGTAGAGAGGACAGTGTAGGCATTGCATCCTTGACGAGAGTGACTAAGACTATAAGAAAAACATTTTCATTTGCTGATGATGCTCTAAAAGCATCAAGAATTTGGTTGTAGAAAAAATGGGAGGCTGGGTTGGTGAAATATGAGTCAGGGTTTACCCAGGGACTTCTTATTCTTGGTAAATCTATGTTTTCACCATTTCTCTAATCACAATTTCTCAAAATCCGTTCCTAATCCATCTTCCTCTGGAGAAGACACATCCATTCTTCTAAAACCAGCCCTTTTCACTTGTAGATTTTGTATACTACATGCCTAGCATCTAAATCCAAATATCATCCTACTATTAATATTATATATAACTCATATATACATATATTTTTTAACATATTACATGGTTCTGCAAACACTTATCAAGTGATGCTTTAGATGAAGAATTTTATTTGGTGCTCAAGATACAACAGTAAACTAATGTTATGATTTCAATATGAGGTATCCCGCAAAATCTCATGTGGGAGACAAAGCAGAAAGTGTAGAGGTGAAATAATTGAGGTTTGAGAGCTTTAACCCAATAAATGGATTAACTCCCTGATAAAGATTAACTGGGTGGTGTTTCTAGGCAGGAAGCTTGTAACTTGTGGAGTTGGGTCCTCGGGGCCCTGGTGAGCAAGAGTGTTCTCTCTCTCTCTCTCTCTCTCTCTCTCTCTCTCTCTCTCTCTCTCTCTCTCTCTCTCTCTCTCCTTTCTAGTACCCTTTTCTAAGTTGCCTTCTTCCTGTACATTTTTCTATCAAGATGTTTTGCCTCTCCTTTGCTCCAGAGCAACAGAATCAGTTGTTTATGGTCTGGAACCCTGAAACCATGAGCCCCAAATAAACTTTTCCTCCTCTAAAATTGTTCTTGTCAGGTCTTTTGGTCACAGTGACAAAAAGCTGACTGAAACAACTAAGTGGCTAGAACTTCAAGATGGGTGCACCCACTTAAGACAGTTAAAGAGGAAAACTTATTAGTAGCAACAGTTACTGTAGTTAAATGCTGAGACATAGCAATTAGAAAAAACTTTTAGTCTGATCTAAAGAAGAAAGTGAATTGCTGCCCAAAAAAAGCCAATTCCATGGCTTAGGAAGGAGGTGAGTCTCTTCCAGGTAAGGTGAGTGCCATGTCAAACATGGTCAGCTTCATGAGGTTGTGAATGAGACCAAAGCCTGGCTCTTAAAAGTCATTAGTATATTATCATTATTATTCTCCAAATTATTTTTTGGCTACAAATTCTGCTACATGAATGGCAAAAGGCATATATCAGATGGTGCCAAACCCTCTGTTGAGAGCTTCTTAATTTATTCAGCACCCCTTAGGGAACACTAGACTAACTCAGAATTTCTGAAAGTAAATACACCTCACCCACAGCTATTCCACACATTGTAGCCTTTGTGTTTTATATGTGCTATTTCATTTGTAAAGCTGATTTCTTGCCCCTTCAGAGTTTGGATCACTGTAGTAGGTGGCATTATTTGTTTACAGTAATTTGTTCTGTCACGTCACACTTCTCTATGGTCAGAATAAGCTTTGCTCCTCATGTGCTTTGGACTTGCCCATGGACCTTTGGCCAAAGGAACAGAAGTAGATGGGATTTATACAGTTTTAGAGCAGAAATTTGAAATGTACTTTTGTGATTTGGCGTTGGCCCCTTGATTCTGCTGTCTAAAAGTAGACTGTGCTGTGAAAAAGGTCATGTCACAGATAATGGCTGTTCTTCCACGGTTAGACCTGGAATGAAATCTACCTGCAGGCAAGGCCAGTAGAATCCAGCTGAGCCCACAGCCAGTAGGGGCACAGTTGACCAAAGGCTCTCACTTAAGTTAGAAATAATATTTGTTAAAAAAAAAAAAAAAGAAATAATATTTGTTGTCATATAAGTTGAAATGATCAAATAATCAAAACTCTGGAGACCAAGAGACCTCTGGAATAAAATAATTTATTGAGCCATAACAGATACCCACCAGAAATAAAAGAAATGGTCCCAGAATAGTCCTAGGAAAAGTATCCACAGACACCAGTAGCAAAAGTCTAGGTAAATGTTCGTATAGTCCCTTCTAAAAACCACAGTACTTTACAATGAAAACTCAAGGAAAGCAAGCAGATGTTATATGCACCGAATCTATACTAGCTCTTGAGAGGAGGGGTGTATTACCTGAATTAGGGCAGGCTTTGGGAGACAGATGTACTCTACAAGGTGCAACAAGCATTGCCTGTGTGGTGGTTGGGGCTGCAAGCAGATACGGTGGAACCTAGGGTCATTTTATAGAGTTTCAGTTGAAGTTTTTAATCTATACTCAAGAATGTAAAATGGTCTTTTTGTTGTAATTGTAGTTATATAATTTAGTACCGATTAACCTCTTCCATCTCATGCTGTTTTCATCCTTGGGCACTTTTGTGTTTAAATTTAACTCATTTCAAAATTATTTTCCTAACAACGCTAAAAGTTCAGAGCTATTTTGTTGCTACAGCAAAAGCTGTATAATAGCATATTACAGTTTCATTTTTCTAAAACTTTCTGAAACTGTTAATGAAATTAGATGAGTGTTATGCTTCATTCACATCCATTTGTTTCACACAAATTCTGCATATAACTTGGGTGGGTCAGCAGTCATACAGAACTTTGCAAGTAGGATTAATACAGGATTCCTTCCTTTTTTTTTTTTTTGAACAAACTAGTATTTCAAAAGATAACTTTGATTTGTGAGCTTTTGAGACAAAGTTAAATCCAAGCTATATAATATTTTAAAGTGTTTAATTTAATCTAGAAAAAACAATCACATTGAATTCTTAGGATATATGCTTTCTTCTCACTTCCTCCAAATAAGCACCTCCTAACACCTAATACACCTCTCCCTGGGACTGGTCTTATGCCTTCAAATCTGTCAATCAGTAATCTCCCTCCTAAACCTTCTTAGTTTCTCTCTAGGAAATCATGAAATTGACCCTATAAACATTTTCTGCTTCCTTATCTTCCTTAACCCATAGAGAAAGATAATATCTTTTAAGTGTTGACAAAGGGTTAAGGTATTGAAGTATTTCAGAAAGACGATAGTTTTGCAAAAACCACCCATCGTAATACCCATGAAACACAAACCTCCCTATAATTAGTCATCAGCAATAATAAATCATCACCACGCCAGCCTTTACAGGCCCTGCTGCACTGACTCCAACCATCCCCCACTTCCCTTTTCTCTACTCATCTCCTGTGACTGTCAATCAAAGGGACACAGCCCTGACCAGAGCTTAGCTGACTGGGCAGGCTTGGAAACAAGATCCGCAGCAACATAAAATATTAGGCACATAAAATGCTTCAGAAAAGAGAGATCAAAATGCAGAAAAAGTTAGGCTACTACCAACAGAAATGGGAACTTCAAAATACACATGAAGGAGAAGTTTCCACTGCTCCTTCTGCTTAGAATACCTACTGCTTAGAGACCTGTGTGTTATTTTTCTTCCCTTTGTCTCCTTCAAATTCACTTTCATCTTTCAAGGTAAAACTTTCTTGGAAAGGCTAAAGAATGACTTAAGGAACAAGTTCTCCAGCTATAAACAAATATGCATAATGTGAATGCAAATTTCCTCCCTTTGACTGGGTCTTTGTGAGACCATCGCTCCAGGCAATTTTGCCCTGCTGGACAGGAGACTGCTGTATTGAGGTTAAAATTTGCTTTGATGTCAGAGTTTCACCTCAAAAATGTTTTCCAAAGCCCACTACCAGAGTCTCAGAATTAGTCATTAATTAGGTTAAGACAATTTGAAGTGTAGAGGAACATTATGAAATACATACTCCTTTGTTGTGGTTATTATGGTAATTTTAAATGGAAGAATCTCAACAGCAGGGATCATTAAAGCTGGATATTTTAATGATTCTTTTGAGGAACTGAGATAAGATTGAAAAGAAGCCAGATCTAAAACTGACACTCCTAAGGGCGCATCTCATTTTGACCTTGGCTTATTTTGCAACCTAAGGCTAGTGACAAAACCTCTCAAGCTCTGTAAGGGAGCTATAAAATTTTGATGAGATGCTATTTTACAGAAATTCTGAAAAATTAACCCTTGCAAAATTTTGCCATTTTCTTTCCTGGGAATTTAGCAATTAATCCCACTAATATTTAGCCCTGACCCCTATGTTCTGACTTACACACACACACACACACACACACACACACACACAATCACACACAATCACACACAGTTGAAAGTTCCATCCTGTCTTGCCATCAAAACATAACAGCTATGTATCAAGAGTCGGCACATCACAGTTTAGAAGAAAAGGGCTTCCACCACTCCTGAATTTATATAGGACTCAGTGTGCCCACATAAATTGCTAAGGTTTTCACGTGGCTCCTGATGGGATTCAGGACACACTATTTCCCAGTATTTTAAGGAAGAAATTTGAGATAAATGCAGAAGCAAATTCAGACTCACCTGCCCTGCACCATTTTCTCTTGAGGTAGGTTGGGTGTGTGGGAGACTCCTAGCTGAAGTTAAGTTTCCCTCTCGCGAGAACAAGAGGGAAATCCCTTGCCCCTCCTGCTCCTCTCGGAAGGGTGCCTAGCTCTGCTCTCTTTCTCTCTCCCCTCCTCCTCTTCTCTCAGCCTCTCCTTTTCTTCCCTTTTGGGCAGCCCCCCAGTAAATCTCTTGGTTGCATCTCCGTCTCGGGTGAGTCACTCATCTTTCAAGGTATATCATAAAACCTAAAGGATGTTTTGACCTTCCTCTGAAGCAGGTCCTAAGATCCCCATATTTGAGGCCTACCTATATCTGAAGGAAGGAATTCTCCTTCTCTGAAGACGTGGCTCAGATCCTGAACAAGCAGACCTTGCTCAGTTCCCCCAGTTTATTATTAGATTGTCTCCCATTGACTGTGGGGAGCCACCCCTGAGTTATTTGAGCATCTTCACTAGGCCTCTGAGCCAAGGAGATTTTGGTTTGGCATTGCAAGGTATTTTGTGGCTCCTCTCACTTAATGAATTGTGTAATGCACATGACCTCTGTTCTTTGCTTTGCTAGGAAGACAGATCTCAGAGCTCCAGAGTTGGGCATGACCCATTGAGAACTGGACAGCCCACCTCCTACCTTAACTGGCTAAGAACATTCTGTTGAAAGCCTTTGAAGTTCTCCCATATAAATAGAGCAAATGCACTCCTACTCTCTCTTTCCCGTATGGGGACCCTTAAGGTCAAAGAGCCATCCTCTGCCTCCACTCTTTAAAACTATCTTCTGTGTCATGTGATTTTTTGCCATATTTCTCAGCCAGCCCACTCCACACAGGGGAACTCTCCACTTCATCAAACTAGCACACAAACTGCATAGGGTTACCTGTTTCTTCACGTCTTTATTTCTTTATAAGTACTTCTGTGTCACAAAAAGCTTACGTTCAAAATGTCTGTGCTTTTCCCTCCATGATATGGTTTTTTTTGTTTTGTTTTGTTTTAATAAGGGACTCACTTATGAATTGAGGGTGGGTAAGGCAAAGAAAAATTTCCTCCCCTACATTCATTTAGTCTTTGTTCTAATAAGAAGGACTGATGAGCCTAAGGACATCTCAGTCTCCCTTGATTCAATATAAGGTTTGTGCTTCTGTCCTGCCTCACGCCCCTGTCAGATATGCCATGTGGCCTTGTGGTTCAGTGTAGAGTCTTGGAACCTCCTACCAGTCAACTCACTTACAAGCTGTGTGATATTTTTCAGTTCCTTATCCTGAAAAGAGAAGGGTAAAAATTGTGGTACTTATCACCTAGTGCTATTAGGAGGCTTAAATAAGTTAATACTTGAAAGCACCTAGAATAATGCCAAACATGACAAGCACTATACATGCTTGCCAAAGACTACAGTGACCAGAATGGTCATCTGTGAATGCCAAAGGCTCAACTGAAAACCAAGAGCTTCCTATACTTCCAGACACTGAGTCTTTAATGAAAGTCAAGCTAATGGGAGTTCATAACCCACTTGAATCAAATGTATGAAATATGATATGTCAAGAGCCTTGTAATGTTTTGAACAACTGATAAAAAATTTAAAAAAAAAAAAGAAAGTCAAGCTAATATTGCCTACCTGTGCTTGCTACAGGTATGGGGCACTGTTCCTCACTTGCCCATCTTCCCAGTGTTGTCTCACCTGTTTAACTTAACCCTTTGCTATTCAATGTATGATCTACTGAACAGCAGAATTCCCATTCTATGAAAGCCTGTTAAAAATGCAGAATCTTGACAGGCATGGTGGCACACCCCTGCAATCTCAGTGGCTAGGGAGGCTGAGGCAGGAGGATTGCAAGTTCAAAGCCAAATCAGCAATTTAGTGAAGCCCTAAGCAACTTAGCAAGATCCTATCTCAAAATTAAAAAGTAAAAAAGGGCTGGAGATGTGACTCAGTAGCTAAGTGCCCCTGGGTTCAATCCCTGGTACCAAAAAGAAAAGAAAAAGAAAAAAGAAATGTAGAATCTCACACCTTCTGCAGACCTATTGAATCACAATGTGCAGTTTAGAGCTCATCCAGGCAGTCTAGGTACATTGGTTTGATAGTGTTGAGTGCTTATTTCTAAAGCACATCTCTACTCTGAAACTGTGAAAAGGCAACACATAATCTTTTACTAATAATACAGATAAAGTTTTAAAGTACTTATGAAAAACTAATTAGTGTTCAAAGATAGTCATTTTACATTTTGGTCACTCTCCTTTTCTTGAGATCCTGTATAAGTTTTCTTGAGCAAATGGGGTGAGGGGAGAAGTAATAAGAGTTTGCATACTAGGAATGGAGCATAAGTTCTAGGTCATGAAGGATTGATTGTCAAAAGTGAATGCTTGGTGGCACACACCTGTAATCCCAGAGGCTCAGGAGGATGAGGCAGAGGATCATGAGTTCAAAGTTAGCCTCAACAAAAGTGAGGCAATAAGCAATTCAGTGAGACCCTGTTTCTAAATAAAATACAAAATAGGGCTGGGGATGTGGCTCAATGCTTATGTGCCCCTGTGTTCAATTCTCTGTACCCTCCCCGCAAAAACAGTTAATAATCAATGATTATGAAGTGTTTTCAATATGCCCTGAACTGGTATTCTAAGTACTTTATGTAAAATAAGGGATCTAATCCTTACAATGACTCTGTGAGGCAGATAATAGTATTGTCTTCCTTTTACAGAAGTGAAAACTGAGACGGGGAGAGGCATAGCCACTTAGCCAAAAAAATAATAACTTGTCCAAGGTATACCATGGTATGTCAAAGAGTTAGAATCTGAATCAAGACGGTTTGGTTCCAAAGTCCCTTTATTAAGTACCACAAAGTAATCTTTCTATATGTATAACAAGATGTGCAAGATGTGTGTATAAGTAAGAATTGCAAAATAAAAGACAAGAGATTGAGGAATTGGAACGCATAAATTTGAATGAAAGGCAATGTGCAGTTCATGAAGGATTAAATCTGCTTTCAAACAGAGTAGGATTTCTGTATTCTTCATCCACAAAGCCATACATGTGGAAAATGATCATTTGAAGCCTGAAGTCTGAAAGCTAAAGCCCAGTCATATTATACAATCACTCTTCTGCTGGATCTTGAAACTCCTACATGATGGTTAGCAGGATACCACCAGGTCATTGTCATCAGGGGACCCAGGGGCTATCTTTCCTTCTCCTCCCACCTCCTGGAAAGTCTTCCTAGTCTAACAGCAGAGATCCATTTTCATTCGCACTTTTTTAAGATGCTCTAGTTTTAACTCGAAATCTCTTTTTTTTTCCATTTTATCTCCATAACATGATTTGAAATCTTCGAAAGACTCAATATTTTAGAAACAAATCCAGAAAGATATAGAGTACCTCTGCTTTCCCCAGGCAGGTGACTACCCTGAAGCATCAGAGAATGCAGCAGCTTTCTTCCCTGAAATTGAGAGGAGGACTGGGAAAATGAGGAGGTGACACCATAAATCAACCACAGGAGGAGTTTGTGGTCACAAGTTAGATAGTGGGGAATTAACCTAAAGATTTTAAGCAGATGACCAATGTGACCCCGTTTGGGTTTAGGGAGATAGATCTAAGGGTAGTGTAGAGAAGATAAATGTAAAAGCAGGGAGACCACTAAAGAGTGCTGGGAGCCATCAGCCAAGTAGGTATGACAAATTCCTTGCCAGCTTACTCCCATGCTGTCTAGTAGAAGGACTTCTGAAAGGTGACCTTGCTCAAGGACCAGGGCAGGATCCGTGTTTAGGGTGTTCCCCCTTTAGAATAGGGCAGTTTAGCATAATAGGAGATTAGGGTGTTCCTCTTTTGGAATAGGGTGTATCCTGCTGCTGAGTTCCTCTTGAGTGCTTAGGGTCAGACAGTATATTTTGGGAGACAGAAGCCCATGCGGGTGGATTTGGGAGAGAGTGGATTAGGGCAGAGTGTGGATTTGGAAAGAGAACGTGGATTCCCCCAGAGCGTGTTTGTAGACGGCCGGTGTGAGTTCGGGAATAAAGAATTGCTGTTTGAATCTACAAGCTGTGTGGAGACTCGTGATTTGTGCCCAGCCGAGAGACTGCGGCAAAAGAGGAAGCTGTGAAAATAATCCTGAACAGAAAAAAGTCACATAACCTTAGTGAGGACTGAGATTAAACTGTGCTCAAGGGAGGTACTAAAGGGACATGAAACCAACTTTCACAGAGCTTACAATTTATTTAGGAAGATTATAACAATGGCTAGAAGTTTTCGGCTCTTATCACATGCCAGGTACTCTGCTAAATGCTTTATGTAAAATAATTGTTTAAATCTCATTATTAGTTTTCATATTGACTATATGTAGAAATGATAATATTTTGCATATATTGAGTTAAATTATACTATCAAAATTAATATTTCTTCTATTTTTTAATATGACTAATATAAATTTAAATTTCTATATGTGACTTGCATTTGTGGCAATTCAAATTATGAAATTCACAGCATTGATGAGAATATATATTGCTTTTTCCTTTTGTTTATCTCACTATGGTTCATTCCTTTAACTACAAGAAAATTTTCTGTCTTTGGAAAAACAACATGAAAACCTTTGTTCTCAACCCTTCCTTTCTCATTAAGAATGAGAGAAAGGACCCTTAATATCCAGGTGGGCATTTTTTTTTTAGGGGTCAATGTTTGAATGTTGAAGATATGAGGATGTTTTTCATTTTGAGAGTCTCCTATGTGCCAACTTTGGGGCTAGATACTTCCTATCTCAGAACCACCAGACAACTAATATGAATCGCTTTTGATGTATGAAGATGCTGAAGTGCAAAGAAATTAACTATTTAAACAGGATCGCAAATAGATATTTATGAGGTGATATTATAAAAATTTCAGAAGGCATATATGATTCCACAACTCATTCCAAGTCTTTCAAATCCATAATAATACTTTTCACCAGAAAAAAATCTTATATCTCCTTTCTTAATTGATTGCAATTTATTCAATTTGCTAAGTGAACATTTTTCTTTCATCTTTATTAATTTAAGTATAATTTTTTAAGTTTTCTAATCACACTTGCTAGAGCCTCTTAATTTTGCTGAGTATTTTTCCAAAGGCATAACAACTTTCCTTTTAGTATTTTAGTAGTGCAAATTGAAGTGCTTAGAATACTGGTATATCTATTTCATTGTCTTCAGTGAATATGGACCATTTCATTGAAAATATAAAAATTTATATAACTTTTAAAATTGATAGCTCATAATTTCATGCTATTGCAACTGATGCTATGATAGTCATTCATGTGCATAAACCTTATGTATACTTATATGTCTGTATTAGAAGTTTTATTTCCAGCTAAATTATATCAACTTATAATTATGGCAGTCACTACCATTTACCTTCCCCCAGTTCTGCATCAGTATATGTGCCGACCAAGAGAAGGTGATAGTGCCTATTACTATAGAGATAAAAGTAAATGTCTGAGCCTGACACAGTGGTACATACCTTAATCTCAGTGGCTCCAGAGGCTGAGGCAGGAGGATTGCAAGTTCAAAGCCAGCTTCAGCAAAAGCAAGGTGCTAAGCAACTGAGTGAGACCCTGTCTCAAAATAAAATACAAAATAGGGCTAGGGATGTGGGTCAGTGGCCAAGTGCCCCTGAGTTCAATCCCCAATACCAAAAAAAAAAAAAAAAAAAGTAAAGGTTTCATCATCTGATCTTATTCTTTATCTTATTCTTCTTGAGGGTCATTATATAGAGAGCTCCTGTTGAATTTGGATTTACCAAGCCTCTGCAATCATGAGAGTTAATTGCTTAAAATATTGTGTGTGTGTGTGTGTGTGTTGCACTTACTGTTGATTCTGTGTCTCTAGAGAATGCTGACTCAAAACAAATGACTAGCATTTATTGAACATGTATTTTATAATGAGAAATTTTCCCAGTCATTTTGCAAGTGCTACCTCATTTACTTCTCATACTAATAAGAATGGGTAGTTAGTAGTAATGCTAGCTCCACATTACAGGAAAGGAAGAGAGAGATTCCCAGACTGATTGGTCAAAACTGCCCTGATTGTGGCACATTTGATGCATAAACTCAGGCAGTCTGATACTAGAGCCTGTGCACATAATCACTGTTTCGTCACTTACCAAAATACAGGGTATGAGAGGAGACGTATTATCATATCTCTCAAAAGTGGACACTGGTCAAGTAGAGCAATTTTCTTATTGCAATTAGGAAACATCAATATGGGAAAATGTATATTTATGTTGTTAATTAAGTAATAAGAAAAGGAAGTTTTGTACTGGGGCTGCAATCAGGCCCATTCAAGACTTTAAAGTTCAGAGCTTGAATGGAGTTGATTGCAGGCAAGACTCTGCGTTCATCAGACAATCAAACCTCTCCGTTTCTTGTATTCTCATTTAGCTGAACCATAAGTGACATCTTCAGGGCAAATGATATTTCAAATTATTAATTTTTTTCTGCTAGTTATACCTGGTTGAATCATTGTTGGAGGCCAGCAAACAGGTTTCTACCACCTTGAAAAAGAGGTGACCTTATTGTAAGTTTTAACCTTGCCTGCAGTATCTTCCCTGTTGATTTCTTAGCTGTGAGTGTGGCATATTGTTTCAGTAGACCAAGGGCTTTGAAGCTACACTTTTTGCCACCCACCACCCCCCCCCAACCCTAATGATTTCAAGCTGTTCAAAGAACTGCTTTGAAACCCAGAAGGGAGCCAAATGTTTTGTAGTAAAGCTGATTTAAAACAAACCTCAAATAATACTTGCTTTTAGGGAACTAGGGGACCTATGAATAAACGGACAGTGCATGATCCTTCAAAACCTCCCCTTTGCTTGATCACTCAGACATGGGTTGGTCTTTCATTATGTTAGCAAAAGAGCAACAGATACTGAAAATTATAACAGAGCAATAGATGTAATGCTTATTTTACTGAGATATAAAAGCAGAACACATGAGATTTTAGAATATGCAAAATGTTTCAGAACAAAGATGATGTCTGCAGAGGAATGAAATCATTTATTTGTATTGGTTTTACTTTTAAGATAGGACAGCCTACAAGGCAATATATTTGTTTCTTTAAAAAAAATACAATGAAATTAGAAGTTAATTTAGGTAGAGAGGCCTAAAAAAATTTGGGCAGTAGAGAATCACTGCCTTATTACCTTTTACTTTTATTTAATAGTTACTAAATAACAGCTTTGTCTAACAAATTCCTTTCCAAACAGATTTTCACAGTACTTATATTTTGTTTATTAGAACAATAAGTTCATGTATTATAGGAATATGACTTTTTTCTTAGTTCTACCATCTAGATAGTCTGTAGATAGATAGATAAATAGATAGATAGATGATAGATAGATAGGTATAGATAAATCTGATGCAATACACAAGATTAGAACCTATACATAATGGGTATTCAATAAATATTTATTAACTGAATGAATAATATTAGACAAAATCAAAAACATACTTTTTAAAAAAATAGCCATAGAACTAAAAGCAGTCATGCTACAGATCTGTAAAACTGGAAGCACAATAAGTAGTGAAAAAAAAGAAATTTTAAAAAAATAGCTCATGTTCAATGCTAATTCTTAAGTAATATATCTAGGATTGATAAGAATTAGTTTCCCTGAAGATGACAAATTCAGTGTGGGAGAAGTAGAATTGTAATAGGTAAGTCTCCATGAGAAAGGACTTTTTTTTTTTTTTTTTTTTAGCATGAGACAGATAATAGAGTAATAGATGGAAAGGAGATGTGGAAGGAAGGAGAAGGCATGAATTAATGGAGCTGTTTATGCTGACAGCAATGATTGTGCATTAAAGGTATGTTGGTTTCCTATAGTTGTTATTACAAATTACTGCAAGCTTAGTGCTTACAAAAAGCAAAATGTGTTGCCTTTTTTTCTCCAGAAAAGAAATCTGAAATGGGCATCTAGGTGCAGGCAAGACTGCCTTCCTGCTGGAGGTTTTAGGGGAGAATCTGTTGTTTGCCTTTTCCAGCTTAGAGGCTGTCCACATTTTTGGCACATGGTCCTCTTCCATCTTCAAAACCATCAGTGGCATAGAAGTCAAAAAGAGGACTCTCAAAGTTCATCTAACAGTAGCACTGAAGCTATGTTTCCACAGAAAGGAAAAGGGGGACTTGGGCCGTACAATTATACCTACCTATTTCATCTGCTATTTTCCATCTCTTCCCAATAAAAGAGGTCCAGCATATAATACTTAGGCAATATATTACTTTGGAATGAATGACTTGTTAAGGACAAAGTTTTTTCTTCTGGATTGTCGAATAGGTAGACGGAGAAGACTAGATGCATGCAGGCACCAGCTTCTTTACATATCATTAGTGGGAATCTGCCATAAGAAAGACACCCACTGCCTTAGCCTGCTCAGGTTGCTATAAAAAATGCCGTATCTTAGGTGGCTTATAAACAACAGAACTTTATTCCTCATAGTCATAGAGGCTTGGAAGTCCAAAAGCAAGGCAGCTTCTGTGTCTGGTGAGGGCTCATTTTCTGACTTCTACATGGTGACTTCTTGGTAGAAAAAGTGAGGGGTCTTTGTAGAGCCTTCTTTCATAAAGACACTTTCATAAAGACACTAACCCACTCAGGAGGACTCTATCCAATGATCTAATTACCTCCAATACATCACGTTGGGAATTAAGACTCCAAAATGTGCACTTGGGCAGGGGAGACACAAATGTTCAGACCATACTAACAATAGACCAAGAAGAGCAGAAAAAAGAGCTATATTAAGAAAAGGATAAGCTTGTTTGGGTCTCTGGATGCTTTGTTCTGAATGTTTATGTCCGCCAAATTCATACATTAAAACCTAAAGTCTCCAAATGGTGGTTTTAAGAGGTGGGGATTTGTGGAGGTTGATTAAGTCATTTATGGGATTTAGAGCTCTTATAAAAGAAACTTGAGAGAACTTGTCAGTCCCTGTGCCGTGTGAAGACAGATATAAAGAAGGGGCCATCTATGAGGAACAGGTTCTCACCAAATACTAAACCTCCTTGTACCTTGATCGTGTACTTCCCAGCCTCCAGAACTTCAAAGTAGTAAGTTTCTGTTTTGTATTACCCAATTTGAAGTATTCTGTTATAGCAGCCCCAATGGCTTAAGACATTAGAACCTGTCTGAAGTCAAGTATTTTCTCAACTACCAAATTAAATGTGCCAGCAAGTTCTATTTTACGCCTGAATTTATTGAGTTTCTATCTTCTATAACAAGAATACATCTTCTTTTGCCCTATCAAGTCTTTTATCATTTTCTGAAATTAGGTCTCATTTTCTGATTTAATACATGAAAATATATACACACCTGTGTAAGAAATAAACCCAGCTTCTTTCTCCCTTGCAAAATACACTGAAAATTTAACAAAATTATATATATGAGAAAAAAAGTAGAAGTCTGTGCTATCTTCTTTTATCCTCGCAGGCTTGGTTGAGTGCCCTAAACACGTAGGAATGTGTTAATTTGCATGACTGCTACTGCAATATATAATGGTGATTTGCAATAAGACAGGAGGAAAAGCTGGACAGGATCCAAGTTCAAATTTCAGAAGAGGGACTGCTTGGAATTAAATCTCCAAGCCTAAGTGTCTCTTAGACTTTAATTCTGTTTCTCTGTGAAAAGCACCTGAATGTTTTCAGACCCTAATCAGTCCTAGTTGTGACAATGTAAAAAAAGAAAAAGAAAAATCCAATCAGATTAAATGTTATTCTTGATAATAGTTTCCCATAAACTTTATACTTTCTAAATTCCCCTGTAAATATGTCAGCACTTCAGCTGCTACTCTTTTTGTTTTTTCATTCCCCAAGCACCACGGTCAATAAAACATTTGGGAGAAATGAATATTCTGTACATATCCAAAGATATACTGTATGCATCTGAACAAAAGAATTGTAGTGCACCATTTTATTGAGCTCTTATTTCATTTCAAAAGCTAGGAGGAAGAGAGGCCCACTGTAGATCTATCAAGTGTGCTGGCTTTAATATTTACTTCAGTCATCAAGAGCGAGTGACATGGTGAGGGCTTGCTACCATCGTAGAAACTCAGGTTGTCAGTACTAGAAAATGAAATTTTTATTTATGGAAGTTGTAAGCTCTAGAAATGATATGTATTATTTTCTGTTCCTGCTGATTTATAGATTAAATGAATTAGTAGTCACTAAGTTGCAGCTTCATATATTTCCTCCTTAGAAACCAAGATTTTTAAAATGTCTACGTGGAAAGTTTTTCATGAGACAAGAGAAAAACTGATTAAAATACCTACTAAACTTTCTTTAGAAAAAAAAATGACAATGACTAGGATTGCAGATTTGCTAGGAGGTATTGCTATGCTCTGGTTTCCAGCACATGAATAACATTAATGAGTATTTTTTTTTTCACATAAGGTATATGACATAAATACATTTTCTTTATAGAAATATGAGATCTGCACTCATTTTATAAGTCCCTTGAGTTCAGAACAATGTTCCTAAATTATGTGCCTGTATTATCCCAGTTTTTAAACTGACAATTTGAACTTCAAATTATTATTCAATTTGTTTAAATTAGAATAAGAGAAAAAAGCAAGTACATGCTAATGTTTTCCTATTTTGAAAATCTTTTTATTAATTGAGTCTGGTTTAATACTTAATTTGTACAATACAAATATATAAAGCCAATTAATTAACTAACATGAAAGCTGTTTAAAAAGCACAAGGAAAAAAACACTAAGAGAAATTATGTTTGGACTTATTCAAGTTGTTACTTTCAGCATAAGTATTTTGGGATTTCCTTATCCACTGTTTCTCAACAATACAAATTGAAAATGGTATATTTTCTGTTTCATTTAATGGAAAAATACAATAAGGGGCTTCTAATATACTGTTAAAAGTAATGGAGATCTAGCTCTTATTAAGTGAAGCAGATTTCTTTTTCTTCATAGAGTGCTTTGAGTAGGGGAGATAATAACAAGTGTACAAATAAACAATAAAGTCACGTATTGTAAGAAATGTCATAAAATAAATGACCTGGGAAACATACCAGAAACTAACTAGTTGAGGAGTGGATAATTTTAAATTAGATGAAATTGTAAAAGTTCTTCCCGGAGAAGCTGACCATGGAGCTTATTTGTGAAAAATTAAAAAGGGCCAGACAGTGATGAAGAATTAAAATATGTAAGTAGAGAGAACAAAAAAGGTACAGAGGTGAGACAGAATGTGGCAAATTTATAGACCTGAAAGACAAGTTTAAATGAGTATAGAAAACAAGGGAGATGTGAGGAGAGGAAATCAAAGAGGTACACTTCAGTAAGATGATATCTTGACTTACAGGCCATGACAATGTGTTGGGATTTTACACTAAGAAGAGAGAAAATAAGAACAACAACCAAAAAAATCATAAATAAAAGTTAAAAAAAAAAAAAAGAAGAAGTGTGTAACATTAGATTGGGTAGAGAGAAGCAATGGGAGGGGAAGGGAGGGGAAGGAGGGATAAGAAGGGCAGCAGAATAAAATAGACACTAGTACTGCTGTATGTACATACGTGACTGTATAACCAATGTGATTCTGCAACCTGTACACTCAGAAAAATGAGAAATTATACCCTATTTGATTCAAATGTATGATATGTCAAGATCATTGTACTGTCATGTCTAATAAAAAAATTAAAAATAAATAAAAATAAAATAATTCTCTGATGTAAATAAATAAATAAATAAAGATTTAAAAAAAATAATAACAAGATAGGAGAAATTTGATAACAATGATTTACCACATAGAAAATGTCAATTTAAAAGGAGAAAATTATATAAAAACATCAAGTGAAAATTCTAGAATTAAAAAGTATAATAACAAAAATAAAAACTTTCTTATATTGGCTCAACAGCAGATTTAAGAAGAAAGAAGTTACTTCAAAATCAGATCTATCAGCCAGGCAGGGTGGTGCATGCCTGTAATCCTAGTGGCTCAGGAGGCTGAGGCAGGAGAACAGTGAGTTCAAAGCCGATCTCAGCAAAAGCAAGGTGCTAAGCAGCTATGTGAGACCCTGTCTCTAAATAAAATATGAAAAAGGGCTAGGAGTGTGGCTCAGTGGTCAAGTGCCCCTGAGTTCAATCCCCAGTACCCTTCCCACCAAAAAAAAATAGATCCATAGAGTCTTTCAGTGCTTACAAATCACAAAACAGGAAAGTAGATCTGAGAGGACACCTTTTAATATGAGTAGCTCATCTACCTCATCAAGCCAAACAGATCATGGGGAAGGTAATTGGTAATGCCAAAATGCTGCCAAACTATATAGACCAGGTCCATTCTAGATCCCTACTATGCTCACAATTCTTTTCATCAATGTATAATTAAGAATATTAAGCTTCTTAAATGTATAACTTTTCCTTGAATGAAAAATGTGAAACATTAACTTTCTTAGATTTTCAAAGTTGGAAAAGGCATAGACCCAGTGATAGGAAGACCCTGTACATGAACTGTTAGGGTCTGTAAACATGCAAGAGCCCAAATCCAAACCTGACCGGAGGCACAGTCTCACAGGCTCTTGCTTCCTGTGCCCAGAGGCAGTTTGAGTCCGGACA
>NC_135314.1:29917736-30010236 GCF_048772815.1 Callospermophilus lateralis
GAAAAACTTTCCTGATTTCTCTCTTCAATGTCCACTTTTGGACATTTCCCAAGCATATGTAATAAATGAACAAATCCAAATTCCTTATCTTCACACTCAGAAATTCTATTCTTCTTCCCATCGCCCTTTTATTGAGAACATGGTATCACACTGCTCACAGTTTCCAAGGCTAGAAAGCATCATATCTCAACCACATTTACCTCCACCTCTTCATTCAATCAATCATCCTGAAAGTGCTTTATGACGTCAATGCCTCCTCTGTTCCTACTGTTACATTGCTAGCTTCTGACTGCCTTTCTGCACACACGGCCTTCCAAGTTGCATAGTCTACATTATATTGCCTCCAGATTTTAATTTTCTAAGACATGACTTTTAGTCCATTACTTCCCAGGGTCTAAAAGCTTCAGTGAGCCCCATTATAAAGTTCTAACCACTTTGCATAGATATCCCAAATCCCCTTGTCATTAGATATTGGTATGAATTATAGGCTGCTGCTACACACTGAACATAGCACTTGTCTTTGCTCTTATGTTATATTGTTCATAAGACAAAAAATGCCTTTCCATTATATATTCTTCAGGACATATTTCAAAAGCTACATCTCCATGGGAGCTTTCTTTGATCTTTTTTCCCCTTTCAAAATAAAAAATTTCCTTTGTATCTTTGAACAAGTAAAATTAAATAAGTAAAAAGAAAAAAATATATAATCTTAAATATGATTTAAAGATCAACTTATAAATCCACTGATAAATACAATGCTTATCTTCTTACTCTAATCATGCTTGAGATATATAATATACAATATAAGCTTCTCAAAAAATATCAGAGGACAGTTCTTGAATGGAGGGTGCTGCTATCAGAATTTGTAGGGTGTCATGTTCTGTTTGAAATCCTGATACACATCTTCCCTACATGCTTCATCTATTTCAGCTACACAGAAAACCTTGGCTTAGAAATAAGAAGTATCTACTCTGAGCTCTAAGGATATTATGATAAAATTTAAGTGAGTGCTGTTCCTATAAGATCCAGTTTTCAGAAGAAATAACTGAACATGTCATGCTAAATTAATATAAACAAAATAACCATAATGAAACTGAGTACACAGTTACATACTTATAATGTCAGCTATTTGGGAGGCTGAAGCAAAGGATCACAAGTTTGAGGTCAGCCTCAATATCTTAGTAAGACACTGTCTCAAAATTTTTATAAAGGGCTGGGTAGAGTGCTTTCCTAGCAAGCATGAGACCCTGAATTCAATCCCCAGTACTGCAATTAATCATCATCATCATCATCACCACCATCATCATCATCATCATCATCATCTGAGAAAGTGTTTATTGTTTACTTTAAGCCAGGCAATGTTCTACATAACGTATCTCATTTAATTCTTTCAATCAACCTATAGGATAGTCTCTCTAAGTCTCTACTACTCATATGATGAAAGAGAAGGAACAGGAGTTAACTAACTTGCCCTGTGGCAAATATCCCATAACCAACCTAGAGACCTCATATTTCCAACATCCAATTTGTTTGGAACTGTAGGAGCATCTAACATCCACTGGAACTCTCTCATATTTCATTTAAGCCACACTTGCATTTTCTTTAATACAGCCTTCAAATTTGTAGGAATAAGTGCAAGAAGGAGCAGCCAATCAGGAAATACACAAAATATGTATGAGGAAATGGTGTGAATGCAGAAACCATGCCAGTGGTAAGCCAGCAATGGAGGCCACTGCAGAAGGACTGCCAACTGCAGCCTGGTGTCATTCACCAGTGGAGATTTTAGTAGTGGGGAGCATGCATAGAGCTGGAAGGAGGTAATCTCCCTACCACTGAGCCAATGGTTCCTCCCAGTAACTGCAGGAAGAAGGCCAAAAATTATACTTGTTTTATAGTTTCTTCATTTCAGGGGATTCTTTGAATCTGAAATTTCATATGCTTGGTTTCATTCCACCATGTTCTTTCAGTTAAATTTCAGCTGCTTTCTGTTAGTAGGCTAGGGAACTATGCCAAAATATACCCAACAAATGCAGTCACCGTTGCACTGAATACTATTTCTCATCCAACTACTGAGAGTGGAAGGAGTGAGGGATGGGGGGAAGGGTCTCTCCACCATTAAGATCATCTTTGGCAAGTGCTACATACACAAATGTTTCATCACAGATAGTATAGAAGGATGCATGGCACAATAATTCAACTGAGAATAGCATAACTTTTATGTTCTGCAATTATTATTTATTGTCAAGGCAACCTGTTGCTATTCATGGCTAAGGGACCACCGCCATCATAACAGTCTAATGTCCTTCAGATAGTTGACTGCTACATCCTATGCTTCTACACAGTTATATATTCTTCAACTATCCCTTTCCAATCTTCCCAGAAATCAGATTTACTTTTTTCTCATCAGGAGGAATAAGTTAAGGTATTCCTTTCCAAACTATATATTAATCTTATTCATCCCACTTCTCCTAAAAATAAGCAAAATTAAATAAAACAAAAGAAATAAATAATTTATTTTATAGTTAATGAAGTTATACTATTTACCTTTAGTAAAGCAAAGCCTTCTTTGCCTGAGATGATGCTAGTTCTAATTCAAATAAATAATCCTTGCATTCATGATATTTATTAAAATAAAAGTAAATTAATTGCCTTGTGTAAACAACATAGATTTGAGGGATTTTAAATTCATGCTAAATTCATATAGCATATCTCCTGAGAGACTTATACATGAAGAGCTTGCCATATCTTAGCAATTCTAATAACATGTTTTTTCCAAATTGGCATGCATGCAAATTACTTTTTCAGTCACAAAAAAGGACATAAGGAAGATGTTAACTTTCTATAAAGCAATATACCATACTTGAAAGTTGATTGATTCCCTAATTACGAAATTGAAGCTAAATTAATACTAAAATTCCTTTCTAAATTGAATAAGTTAAATAGATATATTATCACATACTAACATCATGACATTAAATTTAAAATATTAGTAAAAGGATTTTACATCTCTCAACTTTAAAATATACATATATATAAACAAAAATATATCTATTTGCTTATTTATTGATCTTTTTGCTTGTTTTAGATCACCTCTACTTTAACCCTATAAATAAAGAAACAAAAAAATGAAAAACATGACTTTCCCCATCCCAGGAGAGGGCAAGAAAAAAAGATAAGAGACTCAAAAAAGACAAGAGACCCACATAATGCAGTTTAATTATAAGATGATTATAAATTTTTAAAAAATGATTTTTGTTTTGTTTCATTTGACAAATTTTTACATTTGAATACTAGGTTTTAGCATGAATGACAAAATCACCACTAAATCCAAGTTCAAATTTTTTTACATTACATTCATTCATTTCAGACTCTGATATTATTTGAGCTATATTGGGGCTACTGTACTACTGTTTTGCCTGCCTTATGGGAAACTGTTTATATCAGGATATGTGTTTGTACATTTTATTTATTATTTGAAACAGGTTAACCCTAGCATAATTCTCTTTGCACAGTCCTTGGTGGCGGGGGGGGGGGGGGGGACACAGTATAAACAATGCCAAGGAAATATCAACAGATTACTGTCAAAATTGCCATTAGTGTCCTAGCAACACTCCATGATAGAAACTATTATATCAAGATAGCAAAATATTTCTCACTACATTGCACTTTCCTCATTTGATGTAGAAAATCAAGTTTTAGAATTTGGGAATACAGCTCAGTGATAGACCACTTGCCTAGCATATGCAAGGCCCTGGGTTTTATCCATAGAACCACAAAGAAACAAAAACAAAACCTCCTAAACTTCCATTTCTAACCTATGAATGTCACACAAAAATGTAATTCCTTGATGAACCATTACCATTAACTGCAATACAATATGCTGTCCCATATAATGCACAATTATATGTTTGCTAACTCAACAGAGTTATACTTTGCAAATTCAACAGAACAAAACTCCTTGGTTGACAAGTCAACATTCCAATAGAACATACATTTAGCTTTACATTAGAATATCAGCCATGAATCCCAAAAAGAGGATAAAGATAGAATCTAATATCTATATCTGTATCATTATCTATATGTCATTGATGGCTTCAACTGACTTCAATTATAACAAAAAGCCTTTTTGGAAAATCTGTCTCATGCTCACCAAACACAAATATCACACATTTTGTAAAGCAAAAACACTTATCTTCCTTGCATTATTGTTATACAGATTTTACTTGCCTGTTAACTGTAATTATTATTCTCCTTATATTCAAATTTAGAAACTGAAAAAGAAAGGAAATAAAAGTCTTCAGGTTGGGTTACAGCTCAGTGGAACAGTGCTTGCCTACCATGGCCAAGGCCTTGGGTTAGATTCTTAGTAATGCAAAAAATAAAATAATAAAATAAAACAAAGTTGCATAAGATTCTAATGTGGTTAGTGAGGTTTAATTAGCCTAGTCCTGAATTCATTTAGGAAAAAATTAAAAAAAAAAAAAAGGAATTAGAAGACAAAGACATACAAAATGAATAAAAACAATCACCACCCAAAGAAACAGAAATATTGTTAGAAAACTATGCCTATTAATAATGGTAACTTTGTCTTGAGGGAAAAAAAAAATAAGAACCAGCAGGAAGGAAGGAAGGAAGGAAGGAAGGAAGGAAGGAAGGAAGGAAGGGAGGGGAAAAGGAAAAACAAAATCCATAGAGGGCAACATTTCTCATGTACCAACAGGGTCCAAAAAAGAGATGCGTTGTCTAAATAAGGCAGAGAAGACTCTACTGCATCTTACCATAAAGAAACTGCCTCTGCCAACGTCATTCCTTAAAGATATAGAAAAAGCAATCATGAAATTCATTTGGAAAAATAAGAGACCAAGAACAGCCAAAGTAATCCCTAGCAAGAAGAGTGAAGCAGGAGGCATCACAATTCCCGACCTTAAACTGTACTATAAAGCCATAGAAACAAAAATGGCATGGTATTGGCACCAAAACAGACATGTAGACCAATGATACAGAATAGAGGACACAGAAATAAATCTACATAAATGCAGTTATCTCATACTAGACAAAAGTGCCAAAAACATACATTGGAGAAAAGATAGCCTCTTCAACAAATGGTGCTGGGAGAACTGGAAATCCATATGCAGCAAACTGAAACTAAATCTTATCTCTCACAAAACTCAACTCAAAGTGGATCAAGGACCTAGGAATTAGACCAGAGACCCTGCACCTAATAGAGGAAAAAGTAGGCCCAAATTCTCATCCATCAGATTAGGCCCCTACTCTCTTAACAAGACTCCTAAAGTGCAAGAAATAAAGTCAAAAATTAATAAATGGGATAGACTCAAACTAAAAAGCTTCTTAGCAAAAGAAACAATCAATGAGGTGAGGAGAGAACGTACATTTTGGGAGCAAATTTTTGCCACATGCAAATCAGACAGAGCACTAATCTCCAGGATATATAAAGAACTCAAAAAAAAAAATTAAAACCAGAAAAACAAACAATCAATAAATGGGCTAAGGAGCTGAACAGACACTTCTCAGAAGAAGATATACCTTTGATCAACAAATATATGAAAAATGTTCAACATCTCTAGCAATTAGAGAAATACAAACCAAAACTACTCTAAGATTTCATATCACACCAGTCAGAATGGCAGTTATCAAGAATACAAACAACAGTAAGTGTTGGCGAGGATATGGGGGAAAAGACACACTCATACATTGCTGGTGGGACTGCAAATTGATGCAAACAATCTGCAAAGCAGTATGGAGATTCTTTAGAAAACTTGAAATGGAACCATTTGACCCAGCTATCCCACTCCTTGGTCTATATCCAAAGGAGTTAAAATCAGCATACTATATTAACACAGCTACATCAATGTTTATAGCAGCTCAATTCACAATAGCTAAACTGTGGAACCAACCTAGATGCCCTTCAATAGATAAATGAATTAAAAAAAAACTGGTATATGTACACAATGGAATATTACTCAGCATTAAAAGAGAAAAAAAATTATGGTATTTGCAGGCAAATGGATGGAGTTGGAGAATATCATGGTAAGTGAAGTAATAAGCCAATTCCCAACAACCAAAGGCTGAATGTTCTCTCTGATAAGTGGATGCTGATCCATAATGGGCTGAGGAGGGTGGAGGAACTTTGATTGGGCAAAAGGGAGGGAGGAGTTGGGAGGAGGTATGGGGGCAGGAAAGACAGTGGAATGAGATGGACATCATTGCCCTAGGTACATGTATGATTACACATGTGATGAAACACTACATTGTGTACAACCAGAGAAATGAAAAGTTGTGCTGCAATTGTGTACAATGAATCAAAATGTATTCTGTTATCATATATACCTAAATTAATTAATAATTAAAGAAAAGAACCTAAAAAAAAAAAAAAAAAAAAAGAACCTCTGTTTACCAAATTTATCGATTGTAGAATTCTGCTTTCCATTTCCATCCCTATATGTGAGGACCTTTCCTCAGGCATATATAATTCTTGTTAAATAAAGAAACAGGGATATATAGAGTAGAATCAGAAAAATATTTTGTTATAATGCATTGTGCCAGCATGATCTCACATAATAACCTGGGTAACTAAAATAAAATGCATTAGAAATCTGAGAACTCAATAATATTTAGTAAATAACAGACCATATGATCCCTGTTTTTCATTGGTGAATATCAACACATGTTAAGTGACATGGCTTTAAAATTAAGATGTACAGTGGTAGTTCATATAGGACTTTGTCAATATTGCATTTATCTCTTGGTAATAACAGTGGATAGAGTGGGATAATAGGAGAGGGAAAAGAGAACACACATGGTCCATAATACTAGCCAACGAAAAATTTCTACTTGTATCAAACTGTGATACCTCAGGTAGCATCAATTTACACAGGAGCTTTAAACTGAAATAGATTCTTTTGTGCTCCATTTCACCATCCAAAAATGTGACTGAAAAAAAAAAAAAAACTAAAAGGTTCACTAGCCTTTCCATTCATATTTGAAAGATTTACTCCATTGTTAATTTTCACAAATTGGGACATTATTTCCATTGAAGTTTCTGTTTATCCTGGAGAACAATCCAGTACCTTATTAAGAAAATCTCTTTGCTCTTAACTTCCATATTTCAAGGAATGGTTTCTTTACCACAAACCCAAGCAATCAGTTCCATGTCTGTGCACTCCTTTCTTCAGATTATTGTTCCATGAAGCTACCTTGTCAGGAAACTGGAAAATTGCCTTCTCCATTTATATTACCTTAGAAGTATGTGTAGTCTTATGATTATATCTCTATTCCCCATGGGTTAAGAGCAAAATGCTAGCAGCCTAAGGATACAGGAAATTGAAATTTTGTCACCTGCAGAGGACAAAAAAAAAAAAAAAAAAAAGTGTTTGATATTTTTTTCCTTCCATGTTAAGAAAGAATCTCTTGTGTGTGAAAGAAAATTACCTTCCCTTCAGTAAGACACATCTGGAAATATTCTTAACTATAGTCTCGCAGAATGACTAAGAAAGCTGATACCAACGTTTTTGTGATTTATTACAAGAATGCAGTAGAGTCTTTAAGGGATGTTTTCTTTTACTCAGCTATTTGCTTGGGAATCATGATGCAACTGATAGGCAGAAACAGAAATTTTCTTCACTGAAGGGCATTTGGCTCTAGATATCTAAATACTGCATCAAAATGGAGTTTAAAACCAAATAACCTATGGGTCCTTCAGACTTCCAAGACTTCTTGTATTAAAAGCCAAATTGGCTACAAATTTTCTTCAAGTGGCCCACAATAGAACCCTTATCTTGTTATACATCAAACTCTCCACAGAAGATTTTTCTGCCTTCTCCTAAGATCTCATACTGTGCAGGCAGAAAATGTGACTATAGCAGAAATACCCAATTTGCCTTAGAATTGAGACTAATAGCAGAACCTCTCTGTCTATTCTTGTCTTGAAGGCTTGTTAGAATCTCGATGGGGAGGAAAGTTTCCCTGCTGATAGTTGCAGCATATCAAAGATGAATCATGAGTAAAAGGAAAGATTATTTTGTTCAATGAGACATTTCTTACTCCCTTATTCAGGCGACAGCATTTCTGGCTAATTACCCAATTACAGCTGATATAAGGTATATGGAAAGAATTAAGGACACACGAAAAGGGAACACATGGAGCCACCAAGATGTGATCATTCTACACTCCAATTGCAGTAATGAACCAAAAGATCAGAGCTCAGAAGGAAAAAAGAATACAGTAAACACTGCAACATACCCAGTAATAAGATTATTACCAAATTCTATAAATAGTATGCATGCAAATCTAGGAATTCTTAAAGACAATAAAACAAAACAAAACAAAAATCAAGATTTGTGTTGGAATTAAAAAAAGAAAAAAACAAGAAGAAGAAGAGAGAAAATCAAAATCCCATACCCAAAAGGTTGACAGTATTATCCCATGCAATATCTAAACAGAAATAGGAGTGAATTTGGTATGTGGTTTAATAATATTGTTATCTTTTCTTTAAGTAATGACATCATTTCCTAGATGCGCAGAACAATTGCCATCTTCCTTAACAAAATGGTCTTGTATTAGAAATCTTACACTTTAATTCATAACTTAAGGTACTATCCAAAGGTAGTAAAAAAAAAAAATCTACAAATGATTCTGATTGTTAAATCCTCACACTAAATTTCAAGATAAAATAAACATAGGAAAATTGAGCTTTATGTAACACTGAAGCAGGAAGGGAATTATGCACTAGCACAAGATGAAAAGGAAAAAAAATGTACTTGGTACATCACAGCTGTCTTCCATTACATATAATTATCCATTCCCAGCCTGAGCTAGGAAACAAAAGCTTAGAAAGAACAATGGGTATGTAGATGTCAAAAGGCAATATTTCAACTATGCAGCTTTTTTTTTTATTTTTTAAAGAAGTATAGGTAGAAAAACAGCCTATTTATGTATTACAAACTTTGTTTTATTTTGCAAGCTTGCATAAAATGTATTAACCACGAATAAATTTTGGCCATCAAACACTAAGTTATAAAGCTATTTCTATTTTGGAGTAAAAACAACAAAACATGTATATAATTTTTAAGGTGTAAATCATCTATGAATGTGCATCATAGTTTTGTTTTTTAAAAGGAAAACTTTCTGCTATAACCAATGATTCACTGAAACTGAAGTTTAACTATTTATCCTATTCAAATGCCTTTTTCATCAAAGATCGTCTCAATATTTTTAAAGTTAAGATATTGGAATTCATCTGCCTCTTTAATCCTTCGATTTAACCCCATATGTACTATTTTATGGACTGAATCTGCAGTTAAACCAACATCTTTTGTAAAAAAAAAAAAAAAAAAAGAGTTCAACAATTTATATTTACTTTCATATCCACAATACCAAGCTTTCGACAAAGTAGGTGTTTCATGTATGCTGTAGTTACACAGTGAAGTGGGGAGTATAAAAGTCAAGTCAAGACAGGGTCATCTTTCAAAACTTAAAATGCTTTCTGTAACTATCTAAAATACAGTGAAACTGGCAATTGAAAATAAAATTTTATATACAATTTGGGTCATGAATTGAGAGCAAAGAACAATTTTATTTTTGAGAAGTATTTTTGTCTTGAACTTGTATTCCCAGTTTAGTTTAGATTTTTTTCATCTGTAGCAGCCTTGTGTACCCTTCCAGTTCTATTGTTTCTAGGGGGTCAACCCCATCCCTTTGCCCATGAGAGGCAGAATATTAAAATGAATTAAGTTGGCAATAATTTCAGAGGTTCCTAAATCAGAGTTGATTCTGATGTTCAGTGTATCTTCGAGGTCCCAGGCTGGTTTTTAATTTTGGCATGTAAGTGTGTGTGACACATTTCCCCATATGATCAAAAGATGACTCCTCAGGTTCAAGCATCATATTCTCAAGCAATGTCATGCAAGGAACTTCCTCTGGTACTGCCTTGCAGGAAGTAATGTCATCCCGTAGCACCAGAGCACACTTCCTTGGTAAGCCTCTGGAGGCATGGCAGCCTATCATCAATGGCAAGAGGTATCAGTTGCCATCAGTCAGGGATCATCCTCTCTGGCTGAGCAGGCTTCTCAAGTATCCTAAGAAAAAATCTCTGGGTAGATAAATCTGATAAGTGTCACAAGCAAGAGCATCTACCAGCCTGAGGACCTGGTTTTCCAAGTCACTTGCTACTGACTCAAGGAAGTTTCCTTTTTTTTTTTTTTTCTTCTAATCCTATTTTCAAATCAGAGGGACCTTTTGAAAGGAAAAAGAAAGTCATGTGAAGAAACTGGGGTCCACATGAATGTGAATGTTTGGAGGGAGGTGAAGGCCAACCTATAAAAAGGGCATTAAAACCTGATTCACCTATGCAACAGGAGAGATGATCACAGAGCTCTGAGAACTGATGATTAGGAATGTCTGGGTGTTTTTTGTTTGTTTGTTTGTTTGTTTTTTCATGTGAGTAACTTGAAACTGAGTTTTGGATTTTCATCTTTTCCAATAGTTTATTAAATTTATTTTATTAAATTCTCCTTAAGCTTTCTTTTTCTTAGTTCAAATTTTATGCGAAACTATTTGATTTCTATAAAATATGATTTTTTCTTATTCAAAGAGCTATTGATATATATAATTTATATTGATATATAATATATATAATTTCATATATTTCAAAGTTACATATAGTTCACTTTGACCAGATTCTAAAAAAAGTAAGTTTTGCATTATCTCCCCACCCCACCCCCCTGCCCTTTGCATCAGTGAGTCTCTGTTCTTCTAATTCTGTTTTTACAAAGTGTGAAAGAAAAGCAAGTTAAAGAATGTAGTGTTCTTTCACAGGGCTGAGTATTAGAAAAAGGCATTCATTCTTTGTTATAAACTTTTATGGCAAAAAGGAATTTGTAAAGCTAAGTTTTGGAGGCTTATTTGCTTTTATTTCTTTATTTTGTTTTGCTTTTCTTTATTTTTTTTTCTTTAAGTAACTGACTATTTAAAAATCTCAGTCTGACCTTCCTAAGAATTTCTATATTCATCTACCTGAGAGTGTGATAATCTGTCTCTCAACATAATACAGTGCTTCTGATGCTCAGCTGTATTAAAAACAGAAAGTGAATAAAAGAAAACCATCTCCCTTTGCTTTAAATTCGTGATTTGTCAGTTTTAGACACAAGAGCTTTCCTTTGTCAGTTGCTATGTTATCAACAATATGAGACTTCAGGTCTGGTTTCATCCTCTCTGGACCACATTTATTGCAACTATTTTATAAGATGTAAAAATAAACTGCCTAACATCTCATTGTTTTCTGAGAATTGTGGCTGTATATTCTAGCCTGGGGAATTTTCTGACTTTTAGCAAATGCTCTTTGCTATGACTCCTTGTTCTGAGCACAGGCCTCTTCTCCTCACCCATCCCCCACGAACCCTAATTGACATTATAGTAAGGAGACCTACTCTTGGGGGAACACAGAGGACCTTCCCAGAACCGCCTGGGTGCTTTGATAAAGAGTGACTCCCAACTATGCTGAGCTTGGGGGAAGGTACAATGTCTGGTTTGATAAATCTTGTCTGGACTCTCCAACTATGCTCTTGTTTCAACTTCCTCTGCTGTAATCTGAATCTATTCTGGAATCCTAGAGGACTGCAAAGGGACAAAAGAAATTTCTTTTATTGTTATGAGGCTTATGACCTCCCGTCTGATGTTTGACAGTTGGGAAAGATTATTTTCTTTTCCTAACAACTAGGAACTGCCTTTGAGGCCTCAAAATTACATTAAGCAAACACACTAAAGGACAAATTTTGCTTAGTTAGAAATTCAAAATTAAATACATTTGGGGGTGGAGGAGGGGAGTGCCAGGCATTTAAAAGCGAGCCAGTTTCCAGGTTGTAACACTCACATTATCAGTAAGTTCCCCAGACAAATTAAGGCGTTTGTCCTTCCAAAGTCTTAATTAATCCAATAGCCTGGGTCTAACAGTTTCGGAAATTCCCATGATTTTGGGAATTCCAAAACACTGCTTTTCACTTCAGAATATTAATGGGTCGTTACAAGATTTATGAATTTTAATTTGGAAATCAATTTAAAATTAGGAAGAAAAAAACATTATAAATCCATTTATACTTTCACTTTAGGAAAAAGAGGAGAGAGCCTCTCTTCTTAAAAAGCAGGGAAAAGCCTGTATTGAAGCCTTACTTGATGATGTTCTTTCCCCTGTTTTCCTTTATGGAATAAATATTAACACTAACATCCTATTGTATTACTAGAAGTTCTTAGCAGTCTAAGGGGGAGATATTGAAAATTTGCCTCACCTCTCTATATTAAATTGCTACGTTTAAGTCCCTAAATCAGCCAGTCTCGCCCCTCTTCCTCCCTTCCCCCTCTATCTCTCCAAGGGAACTCAGGTAGCTGTGTCAGTCTAAAGGGGATTTATTGTGCCACTGTACTTAGATCTCCCTCTGGAGATATCCAATTTTACCCTATCTCTTCCTTCGAAAAGAAAATAGATGAGCTGGCTAAACTGTTAGATCTTACTTCTGGATTCTCCACAGATTTCTGTCCATGAACTGAAATCCTAGCTGAAACAACATCAAAGGCATGAATTTCAATTTTTTATCCAGAGTGATAGTCTACAAAAGTGTTTTATTACTTGTCATATGCTTAGGACCAAGGGAACCGCTTTTGACACATAAGTAAATTAAAAATAGGAAACCAATGTGGAAAATATTTCTATAAAACAAATTATTTGTAATACTTGAGTCATGTAAGGGTTCAGTTTAAAATTATGCTAAAGGAATATTTCTTCAAAAATCTATATTCATTATCATGTATATTCCTGAAAGAAGTTAGGGAATTGTTCATAAATGGTTTTCAGAGGAAAGTGAAGTGTTAGTAAATCATACCTTTGGTGTGTTCTTTGGTTGGTTTTTAGGAGTCTTCCATAGCTATACTTATGCTTGGTAAATGATACATCTAATGACTCACTGAATATATAGATCAATATTATAACTAACAAAGATTATTTTTTCAGTTTTCCAATAAAGAAATTAATTCTTTGAAAATCAAATAACTTCTCTGAGTGCCATAGCTTGGATTCAAATCCAGTCAGCTTGCCTCTGTGCCCATGCTCCATGTACAACATACACCTTGAAAACTTAGGAAAGACACTGTATGATCTATGGTTTCAAAAAAACACAATAGTTACAAGCAGGTTTTTCCATCTTACGTTTTCAAAGGAAAGTTCTACAGGAAATATGAGTTAGAATATGAAATGTCACTAAAGCATATTCAGTCTCTGTATCAAAGTTTAGCTCTATTAAGAAATATTACTTATGCCTATTATAAATACTCTTGGCAAATACTGATCACACAGTAGGCACTCAGTAAATGTTTAGTTATCATTACTCATTAAATTACATGTCTTTTTGCCTTAATATATGGTATAATTTTATAAACATAACATTGTGATGTGAAAGAAGATTAGGTAGTTAAAATAATTTTCTCTCACAATTCATAAGTCTTTAATATATTTTAAAAGAAAACTTCAATAAAATGCCATAAATTTTATTTCATAATTTATATTATAATACATATAATAACATAATGTAATGATATATGTTATAGTCATAATATAAAGTATTAGCAACTAATACTATGGAAGCTAACAACATTGGGGCAGAGAAAGTTTTCAAAACCCTGTTATAAACTTTCATGTATCTAATATGTTCTAGTTAATTTTTACTTTATACTAATTGTATGGTTAAGGTTAGAAAACACATTTATTTGAAAAAAAAAATTGACATTTAAACTTTCATAATATCAAAGTAGCAGTTTAATTAAAGTAAGTGTTTTCACGTTATTTTTGTTATTTTCATCAACCATTGTAAGTGGTTTTATCACATAGAAGACTAAATTTCAGCTAAAACTCATACAATAAAATGAATGTCAAATTATTTTTTCCCAGGGATAGTGCTATCATTCAGTGGTACAGCTCTTGCCTAGTTCATGAGGCCCTGGCTTTGATCCCTAGTATAGAAAAAATGAGAGGAAAAAAAAAAAAGAATTTTTGTCCTTAATATAGCAAGAACTGGAGACAAATATTGCTCCCTCAAAAAAGTTACCTCAACCTAAATGCTTCTATTCTATCGACATTTACCTCAGAGCTGAAGAAATGATCCCACATCCTAATTCAACATCCATCTTCTTCACTTGCAGAATGAACAAAATAATTAATCTAATAAGAGATTAGAGACTCAACATAAATGGAAAAACAGGAATCTAAAAATGTCTGAGGTGTGTAGCCTTGCACAACAGCCTTAGCTCAACCAAAGTATCACGAGTTTCCTGAAAAGTCATGGGAAAAAGAAGAATGATGAAACTTGGAAATGAAAATTATTAGTTTTAAGAAACAAAATTAGCTGAGTCATCATCTGCCTACAAATGATATTAACAGTACTTTCAGAGTACCATGAGGCAATTTATTTTTTAAAAAATAAACAGAAAATGAATTATTAGAAAAGAAAAAGGTAACTATAAGGAATCAATGTAGATTCACTAAAAATAAGCCATGGCGCCTCTCTGGTTTTCCAGGCTGGTAATAGCCAGGAAACGAAGTAGAAGTTAAATGACATAGAAAAAAGTCTGAAACAGAAAATTGTGAAGTTTGAAAACAAAAGCAAATTAAACAATTAAAGAAGTAAAAAATTACTTCTTTTTGACACCACATAAATGACATATGTAAAAGGTAAACTGTAGGGGAGAGGAGGGACCTTAAAGTTATTTGGTTTCACTGATTAATAACTTATATAAAGTTATGACACAAAAATAAAAATCAAAATGCATGCACTCAGAATAGCTTATGGAAGTATTTTGAAAACATCCACCCATCCAAAACAGCTAAAGAGAAGGGTATGTTACCAATTGAAAAACTATCCGAATTCAGGCCAAGTATTCTGGCAGTCTCCAAACATCAGAACTTTCAGACAATTTGGTTTTAGGAAGACAAAATGTTACAGAGAGAATCATGAAAATCTATCCCACATGGAGATTAAAAGAGCAATCCAAGTAAAAAAAAAAAATCAAGCCTATACCTGTCAAATGTTAGGAACTAACAACTTAGAGGAAAAGCAGCGCTATTAATAAATGCTTCATGTACATGATCTTCAGAATTTAAACCCTACCTTTCTTTAGTGACAGATTTTGTTACTTCAAGTCAATCACCGTATGTCAAAAGAACTGTAAGGCAGCATACTATAGACTAGAGCACAGTCAATGAAGATCTAGCTAGGAAGGATTCAGGATTGATATTCATGACTTATTCACATTAGAAGAAGAGGGAAATGACCAGACAACACAAAGAGACAGGACAGAAAGGGAAATGTTACTCAAAGTTGAGTGATCAATAACAAATGCTAATTTCTAAGCATGAGAGATATTATATAAGAGTTCAAAACTATTTTCACATTTCGAAAAATATTCTCAAGTAAGATGATAACATACATAGAATTTTCAATAAGAAAGATTATTTTTATATCATTAAAAAGTCTAAAGACTATAACAAAACATAAATGAGATTAATTCAAAGACAACTCCACTTGTAGAAATAAATGGCAAAGAAATGATGATATTTTATTAATAATTATATCTTATTTTGATAAAGAGCAATATACCTGATTCTATTATAGTGTTCTCTGTGTTTTTTCAGTTTACTATATAGTCAGGTGATAAATTGTGTTTACAGGTTTAATAATGGGAGTAAGGAATCTAGCATTAGGCTTTCCCCATACTTGTGTTACACACGATTAATTATTGTTAGAATATGGTCATTTCATCCAATGTGGGAAAAAGTGAAACCACACGAAAACACATGATAATTTCACATGTAAACCATATAGAGTCAAGATACACTGAAATAAGTCAATCACTAATACAAATGTCTGATGAATACCCGTCAAGATCAATATGGGGAACACAGTAAAGAACCTACTAGAGACAGTGTACAGGTGCACACACTGGAAACTGTGTGTTACTTTTATTGAGGGGTGGGGTGGTAGCAGGGATTGAACTCAGGGGCACACAGCCACTAAGCCACATCCCCAGCTTGTTTTGTATTTTATTTAGAGACAGGGTCTCACTGAGTTGCTTAGTGCCTTGTTTTTGCTGAGGCTGGTTTTGAACTCGAAAGCCTCTTGCTTTAGTGTCCTGAGCCGCTGGGATTACAGGTGTGCACCATGGCACCTGACTGCTGTGTTACATTTAAAACACATTGGATCAAACCAAATATAGCAATAGACCAATGAAGATTCTGTACAAAAGGATGTAGTGTTAAAATCCCATCACTATTTTTTTTCCTATTCTACCTATGAAGAAACTTTATTCATTATATACAATAGCACTGGCATTCTTTTGCTATGGCTTTTCAACTTTACATACAAAGTCCACTTAATTCTGGGACATGGCGTCAATGCTAATCTGTGCATGTCCAACAGGATATAAGCTCTATAGGACTAAGATTTCTATCACTGCTGGACTAAAGGACCAACAACAGTGACTGGCACATAGAAACCACTGAATACAATTTTTTATGAATAAATGTATGACTGAATGATAATGATAAACACAAAAGTAATTGATGGTACTGACATTTTATTATACTAAACTGATAATCTGGAATATACTTATATCTACATTTTAAAATATAATAGATATAAAAGGAAAAAGCAAAGAAATTATTGTAAAAATTTTAAGGTCTCCAAGAATACATCTGCTGAGGACAAGAATTATTGACATACAAAATAAAATTTCTATGTGAAGGAGTCTGATAAAGAAAACAGAAGAGTGCTAAGGATACAGGTCAGTGGCAAAGCACTTGACTGGACTAGCTACCACGAGGTCCTGGATTTGAAAAGAAAAAGAATAACTATATAAAGTTAATGAACAATGTGTTATTCATTAAAAGAATTCAGTGGTACGAAATATTTAAGAATTAAAACAATTCATAAATAAATCAAATTGAACTAAAAATAATTAAACAGCACATTGGCATACACTAAATCTAAAAACAAAAAAAATTAAATTTTCATTAAAACTTATAAGAAACAATTCTTGCATATCATAAAAATAATTTGGACCTAACTTTAGCAGCCTTGTATTATTTCAAATAGATCTTTAATTTCAATCTCTCTCAGACTAATCCTCGTTATCTCTGCAAACAGAGTTAAAAATTGTCTTGGAATATCTTGAAATACAGGGTAAAACTACTTTCTTTTCACTCATACAATAGAATATTATATGGCCATTAAAAATAATGTACATAATGGAGGAACATCCAATAACTGATATGTTGGAGAGGTGAAAAATGATATATGAATAGGCACAATTTGAATAAAACTGTCCAAATACTTTTTGAATTTGATACACCGTTGGAAAATTTACATCTTTGAAAATTTACATTTGAAAATTTAATGTTCAAATGGAAGATGCATTTCAATGAGAACCTCTAAACTAGAAAGATGAATGTATGCGTCCAGGCTTCTGGTTCAGACTGACTCTCAGTTCACATAATGACATGTTTCCTATGCATATCCTCATACCATCTCATCAACCTCACTAAAGATTTCTTTTTGCTGAAGATCCATTGTTCATACTCAATTTAAAATGTTATTACTTTCGGAATGTTCTAGTCTAAAACACCAAGAAGCAAACAATACTCTAATGCTTAGTAATCCAGGCTTAGTCACAATCCAAACAATTTACTCCCAAACACATCTTTCACCTCAAACTCAAGCCTCAGCAAAGCTCCAGTGTCTAAATGCCATAGACCTTGGATGATACCAAAAGCTATGAAACATTTGAATTTAAATTACTGCAAAACAGGCACCTCTATTTTTAACTAATTAGAAAACAATAGTCAAAATAAAATGGCCAAATTACTTTCTCAATGACAAAACACTAACAGTATCATAGTTAAGCTAAATAGAATATGTGGAGCCAGATTTTATTTATCTATTTATTCACATATTTATTTATTTGCAAAAAAAGTAGAAATAATGTGATAGGAAACTGATATTGGGTTCTGTTGATTAAAAATTGAATATTACCTTTTATAGTTCAGGTAAAAATAGTAGTTTTCCTACATAGTCTGAAGATAGCAAAAATGAATTAAAAACCTTGCAATTACCAAAAACAAAAATTTGAAGTCTCATAGTTGAATATTTTGGGGTGAATAGCATCCTTTCAACAGAGAGAAAAATGGATCATTGTCAGGCATCAGAAGTACTGGGGCTGTGTGAAGTCGAATATCACGCTCTCCTATAGGTGCTTTCCCTTAATTCACTGTGCTTCTGTCCTACCTAAAACATTTTAAGCTAAATTATGCAGCAAGTGCAACAAATTTCTTCTTTATTATGTTAGACTTAATAAAAATCTATCTAAAGAATTTGGCGCAAATATTTATAGCATCTTATGGTATTACAGGCAGGGTGGAACACATATAAGAAGAAAATACTCATCACAAAAATATCCCCAATTTATAAAGGGCATATCCTTGATCTGCATTGGTACATGTGTGACAAGGGTACATGTGTGTCTACACATACATCCTGCCTACAAGCTGGCTGGTAAAATGGCATTATCTATTTATCTTAAATTTCAAATATTTTTCCATCCATGGTTTGACCTATTCAGGAGGTTAGGCAAATATAAGAAAACTCAAGTAGCATTTTTTTTTATCTCATAAAAATTCATGAACATCATTACCACATGCTTTCATTCATTTAAAAAAGAAAACTAAATACCATCTGTGCAGGATAGTCTAATTAGGGGATTAGAACCACAGACGCCTGGCTGGCTCACATGTTCAAGCACATGCCCCTTTGACCACTCCAGGAAAAAAAGAAAAAGAACAATAAAAAGGTAAGTCAGAGACATCCCTTTGGATTCCGCGCTGACAACTAGAGTTAACTAACCCCATAGAACTTAGCTGTCTGCACTCTCTGGGAATTGGCTCTTCTCTTTCCTTGAAGTGTGTGCCTATTCCAGCACAAGCCTAAGGATAAACTTGGCATCCCACGAATCAGGTTTTAATAAGTTCAAACATTTTATAGGACACGGGCATTTACAGTCTGCAGCATACTATAGGGATTTGCTGGCCACAACAGAAAAAAAAAATCACATAATAATACTCAATTTTTCTGAAAGAAAATAAATTAATTCTAATCATTACTCAAAAGTGATGCAAAAGGTATACAGAACCTGTATAAACCTGTAAAACAGAACCTGCAGTGCCTATGAAATTCATGTTGATTTTATATGTATTACAGAAATTCCACTGAAAATCGAGGTCATATAAAAAAGTCAAGACAAAAACCTATTTATTATTAAATAGGCCTGCTTTTTTATCTTAAATTCTAGCAAAATTATCACAGCAAAATCACTTTAAATTATAAAGATTATGAAATCTAACATGATGTCAATTCTACTATTCCTACCAGCTAGCAACAGAAGACAGAAACCCACTCAGCTTCATAAGATGATGACAATTAAATATGTCTACAAAACAAGAGCAGTAAAGTTTCATTGCGTCTCATACCCAGAAAGAAGTGTATACTTTGTAGATTTTTTAAAAAGGCTTCACCTCAGAAAAAGAGGGTAATGGGGAGGCTTCACCTCAGAAAAAGAGGGTAATGGGGAAACCCAACTCACAATCTCTTATTAAAAAGGAATAATTTTTGTCCTCTTTACATAACACAAGGAAAATGTAAAAGTAAAATTAAAACTTGGAAATAATCATAATAATAGCAACAATCACAGGCTCCCTATTTGAAGGAAAACAGTCCATCAATTAGGTTACCTACATTGGTACAAACGTACAAGAAGAAATTTATTTTGTAGTTAAGTTAGATGTAATATCAACAAAACTACCAATTAAATGGCACCACTACCAGGCCACTGGTTTTTCAACCACTATGGCACCACGAGACCCAAATAATTTATTTTTCTATTTCTATGCCAATCACAGCACTCCATAATAGAATGACCAATCTGCTAAAGAGCAGCTATTTATGTCATGGTTTCATAAGTCAGATCCATGTCCAGCTGGAAATAACTTCAGGCATTTTCAACCCAAACCAGCAATACAACTGGGGATCTTCAAGCAAAATTAAGTCTACACAGACTCTCCCCATTCTGATCCAAAGAGAAAAAAGCCCTCATGTAAATATAGCTTATAAAATCTGGAATTACATGCTATTCTTTCAGTGGTCAGGCCCTGCTAGTTATTGACTAGTGTATTCTCTTCGGGTTCTGGAGGCCTTTTCTTATGAATATTGGCTGCTGCAACAATTTCATATTGTCAACAGATGCCGGGATGCTGCTTATTCAGCTCAGGAGTGGTTGCCAGTGGAGGCTCATTGCTTCGGGCGGCAGCAAATTAATCCCAGCAGAGATGAGTTTTATTTGTTTCTCTAATAGTGGGGAGAAATATTGATGAAGAGGATTCTGAGCTGTAGGAAGGACAAAAAGACTGCTGGAGACCGCACCAACTCATTTCAGGGACTCCAAGGTGGTGGGAATGTATGTTAGGGAGCCCATTTTAGTCCAGATTGTCCTTGGGGCATTCACCTCTTAGACTTCTCTTTTCACAACAAACATAAGCTCTTTGTTCTCCCTGGATTTACAGTGAAAGGGTTAGTCTCAAGTATGGCGGTATTTATATCTGGCACTAAAAGATTTAAAGGAAATAATAAAAATGCCACTAAAAAATTGCAAACAGCAACAACTAAAGGCATTCTTATTTTATTATCTGATTTTTGAAAAGTATGATTATTTTTAGATACTCAACACCTTATACAGGACTTTATTTTGCCAAATATAGACATGATGAACAAATTTCCCAAATGGAGCTGCTACTTTCCATACTCTTCCCTTAACTTCCTATTAAGACTCTTTCCTCCCCAGAAATAAAAACTGGCAGATTATCTTAATGATTACACCAAAGCCATGACTTGGTACAGCAAGCACCGTAAAGGGAGAGACAAGGATGGAAAGAGAAATCTTTCCAGTCCTTGAACTTGAAATTCCCATTAAATTGGTTTATAGCCATCTAATAAGAGTAGTTGTTCAATTTTTTAATAAGGTTACCAATTTAATATTATACTGTTAATGGACAGGATGATCTTCACAGATCAAATGGAAATAACCACATAAACAAAGGTTATGGATCTTAATTCTTCAATTAGGGTTAGATGAATAGGAATAAGTTAACACATGGATTTGGGAGTAAAATTTTTTGAGTCTCAGAGTCGATGTTTATGCAGACTTGAGCCTTATTTATTTATTTATTTTTAAGACATGTTTATTTATTTATTTTTTAAATATTTATTTTTTTAGGTTTGAGTGGACACATATCTTTATTTTACATTCATGTGGTGCTGAGAATGGAACCCAGTGCCTCATGCATGCTTAGGTAAGCACTCTACCACTGAGCCACAACCCCAGCCCCAAGCCTTTTTAAAAACCCACCTGTTTAAAAATAATAGTATTTGAAGTGGATGTTAGAAATTTTTTTCATATCTTTGCTTTCAGAGTTCCTAAATATGAGATATTATGAATTTAGGAGGGCTTTTTTAAACGTTTAAAATGGTATAGAAACAGGATTACATTTGAAGAAGTATGTGTAACATGAGTGACCAATTTATTCTAATCACAAGGTCGAAATTATACTCAATTTCTTGAATTAAAAAGGTGAAAAGGGTAGAGAAATTGTGAAAAAGGGCCCCTGAAAAGCTAAAAAATAGTAATAAGGACTTTCTGACTAAAGTCACTGAAGCTAGATTAACATATTTATCTGCTTTACAGAGACCACGTGAACATCCTGCACATTCAAAACCCCATGGTGTACTGTGATCCCGTCTGTTTCTGCCCTCATCTTCCAGCTCACACCCTTTCCTCCTTCAAAATACAACAATCTGTGTTGAGTTGACATTTGGAGCATACGGCCATCATGCTGAAAGAGCTGCCAAATGCTTCTTCTCCTTCTCTTCTTGCATCTTCTGTCACCTAAGGGAATGTACACACGTTCCACATTTGCCAATTTCTACCACTCAATCATCAAATTATCATCCATCCTCCATTCCTCTCCCTCCAGGTTTTCACACCCTCTGCCCCCTCAAGGACCCCTTACTATTTCTGCTCTGTATATGAGCCATTCGCTCATTTTTGGCCACAATGTATGGGAATTATTTCTTAGTCTTTTACCCCATACAGCAATACCTTGGTTCTTCCCAAACTTTGTTCTCAAATGTTCCACTCCCTGGTGGAGCACTGAAACAAAACTCTGTGCTTAGTTCCACACTGGTGTTCAAGGCTTTAATTTTGTCCCTTCTGTTTAAAAAGAAAAGTACAAAGGTGGCACCATGGAATTTAGTACATCCATAAAATACATCAATATTTTTCCATGCCTTCCAGGGTCTCCATTACAGCAATAATCGCTGCCCCGGCTACACCTGTTTGTCTTTAGGCATGAGACATTAAAAGAGCTACAATTCTAATGTAGTACATTGGTAATGATTCAGTATACTTAACTATGTTACAGGTTTTTGTGGGTTTACCCAAGTGCCCAACCACCACTTAGAACCTTCTTTTCCTCCCATAATACCTTTTTAGATTCGCAGAGTTTAGAAGAGGGAGAGACTACAGAGTATAATTACATTTTTGTCTTGTGAATGAGGAGGCTGAAACACAGGGAATTATGTGGTTGGTCCTGTGCTTCACAGCAAATCAAGGGCAGGGAGATGATGCTACATGCGCAAAGTCACAGTGCTTGCCAGAGTGCTGGTCTCTGGCTGTAGTGTGCAGGGTAGTTTGAAAATGCAAGTGGAGAAGGTAGTAAAGATGAAAATAAAAGAGAGGGCAAGGGCTAGCTTAGGAAAGAATTTTTCTCTGAATGGTACATGGTGGCCACTCAAAGAACTGTTTCAATGAACACAGAGATGCCAATCTAAGGAATATGAATATTATAATATGGCTGATAGAGAATGTTTTAGTCAGCTTTTTTTGGTGACTGAAAGACCTGACCAGAAGAACTGTAGAAGAGGAAAAGTTTATTTAGGGGCTCTCAGTTTCAGAGACATCAATCCACAGATCACAGAATTCATTCCTCAGGACTGGAAGTGAGGCAGAACATCATGGCGGAAGAGTGTGGCAGAGGGAAACAGCTCATGTGATGAACAGATAGCAGAGAGATTCCACTGGACAGATACAAATGTATACCCCAAAGTCCCATCCCCGATGCCCCACCTCCTCTAACCACACCCCACTTGCCTTCAGTTACCACTCAATTAATCCCAACAGGTAATTAATTCACTGAATTGTGTTAAGGCTCTTGTAACCCAATCATTTATTCTCTGAACCTTCTTGCATTGTCTCACACATGAGCTTTTGGGGAACACCTCACATCCAAACCATAATGGGGAGTCTCTGCAGCATCCTAACAAAGCAGTATCAAACTTGAACCTTGAAATTAGTTATATAAACAAGGCAGTGAAAGATGAAATTATGTGAGGTGTTACTCAAAGCAAGAAAATGTAATTGTCTGGATAAAAAATGATAAGGACCTGCATTGAGATAATGACAGTGAGAAAAAGAAGAAATGAACTGTGAGTGTGTGGGGGTATGAGGGGTGTTTCCCATCACTGAACTCACAAAGCATTTATTTGTACAAAACCTGTAGCTTTCAGGGCTCCACTTGTATCACTCTAACCTGATCTAATCTACAAGATGACCTGTGAAATAATCCTCATTAAGATCAAATTATGTCAGGAAAAACTGTGAGCATTCTCAAAAATTTTTCTTTCTCTGAAAGTAAAAATATCTCCAAATTCTACTTGCCAAGATGAGAATTTTGCATCTATGCAAATAAAAGTAATGAAATAGTTATATTGATAAAGCAATAATCCTAAGAATATTTGACTTAGAAATATACAAGTGCCAGCAATATTACAAATGTATTATGGGTATTAACAAATTTAATCCTCACAGGAACTTTATGAGGGAGATTCTATTGTTACCCCATTTTATAGATTAGAAAAATGAGGAACAGATTTAGCTACATGTTAATATCAGACATCTACAAATAGGTGAAGAATGGATCTGAATTTAGTCTGGCTGTATACTAATACAGCATTCATAGAGAATAATATTACCTGAGTATGAATAAGTTATATGAAAATGAATAAGTTATATGAAATGTCTCTCAACATTTGACATACAAGACTTTTTAGTTTTAAAATGTCAACCTCAAATAGTTAACATCAAACATTTAATCAGTTGCACATTTTCTACAATAAGGATTTAAGCCATATTAATTAGAACTGTAGAACTTTAGCACATATATCTTTAAGGGAAATAAAAGAGAAATAATAAAAAAGATGATTATAAGAACAACACTTCTATTTTAAGTTTCTTTGACTCAATTTCATATATTGTCAACATACTCAATTGTCCCATTCATTAAAAATTGTACCATGATACCTGCAAATTATGTTGCGTGATTAAAGGAAGATGTCTTTCAAAAAGCATTCACTCAATAAATTACTATTGCCACATACATTCAAATACATAAATCTCAAAATGATAATGTGGAATAGAGGAAACCCAAAATAATACATATACATATATGATTCCACATGTACAAATGTAAAAAATAAAACATCAAAATGAATATTACTAATATATGGTGCTGGAAATCAAAATAGTGATGCTTTGAAGCAGAAAGGAAAGGACAATGATTAAGAAGGGCTCCAAGGAGACTCTAGGTTTCTGATAACATTCCAAATTTTGTTCTGCCTAATGTTTACATGAATCAGCTTAATTTGTTTAGCTATACACTTTCAAATTGTGCAATATTTTGTGTATATATTTCAATATGCAGGACAAAAGAGGAGAATAGAAAGAGTGAAAGCCAGACAGTTAAGTTTAAAGCAGAGTGTGAAGGCCTTGTACGCCAGGACAGCGGACCTTGTCTGGGTCTGCTTCTATCCCATAGTTATGTAAAATAACACAGTTGTCAGGTATGTTCACCTGGTTGCAGATCTCAAAAAATCAGCTCAAATTTCCCTTCCTATTCCTGGGAGCTTCAAATCTCCTCCCAAGTTTTGAGCCAAATGGCTGAAAGTTTCTTTTGCAGCTGTGGTTTCTGTGTTGCACTACAAAGCCAAATGTGAAACTCAAGTCTCTTCCAATGTTTTGACAAAAATTCACCCTCAAAAAGGATCCTTTTCAGAAAGCATTTTTTACTATAGTCCCCTTCTCTGAAGAATGGGAAGATCATGAGAAGACTGCACTGCACAAATGCACGTCACTTCAAGTCAAATGTCAGATGCTGCATTTCTTAATATGCGGTCTCACACCTAAGGGAACTTGGGGCCAGAGGAATTCTCTCCTGTTATTGGTTCATCCTTTGAGAACGCAGTTTTGACCAATTAAAAGTATCAGCAGCTGTGATCATTGAAAAAAATGCTTCTTCAGATAACCTATATTTGATTACTCAAAATGTCCCATTCCTGAGGTTAAAGTAAAAGGAATTTTAATGTTAACACTTTAGTACTGGAAGGCCATTGATTTATAAAATTGAAATTGGGATAGGTGTGAGGGTTTTCCATATCTCCTGTGGTCTCTGGTCTTGGTGGGGAATAGGGCTCTTACATTACCGGGTACCACAACAAACATGCAGCTGGTAGCCTGTGGTATTAACAAATGAAATATCTAATGATAATATTCTTAAAACAAGTCTGACTTCAAATATTCTTTTACTTGCTCAACATACACACACACATACACACACACACACACACACCAGTTTTTGAATGTCAGTCAAATTTTAAGCAGTCATTTCAACCTTCAAATGAACATTGTCAGCAAACAAACATAATTATAGAAGTCCTTTCTCTACCTTGAAACAGTAGTTCTTTACATTTCTTAAAGCCCTCTGGGTTAGTTCCTTGTCTTGACTTCAAAGAGATATTTGAGCTTAGATCAATTTTGCAGGGGCATACTGCATGATGAGAAAGGAGCTCTGGCTCTGTTTCAGGTCAGGGTGAACCAACCTTCTCAAATACTAAAAAACCGTACAAGTCTTATAAAAATTCCCTTCAGCGGTCATAAAATGGCTAGCTATTACAGTAAGGTTGATGTAAGACCCATGAGTCATTTGAAAAAATAACTGTTCACTCCTTGATGATTCCTGTATGTCATTCTAGATGTACCCAGAATGTAAACAATGGACCCTCTCTAAAAAGTCAAATCCTACCATGTTCCTTTAGACAAGATGGTGCATTCTGTACAAGGATACATTCTCCCAAAGGCAATACTAGGGCCCATGTCTACTGATTACAGAAAGCGGGTTTCTAAGAAAAGGATCTTCTCACAATCAATGCTGCAATTTCAAGAGTGAAACTATTAAGAAACTCTTCAAAGTGATCATCAGTGAGTTCAATATGAAAATAAGTATTTATACATTGCTAAAATAGTGTTTTTGCTTTCTTTATGCTATATTTATATGGAACATTTTTTTCAAAATATGCCTGCTTGTTTATATTTCATAAATTTCAAGAAGAATTAAGGATGAGCCAGGATAGCACATTTTTTCACATATGCCAGAGAAGCGTATTAGGGGAATGCTAGGGGCTACAAGCATTCCTTCTTTCCAAATTAAATTACATTCCCAAGTTTACTGTGTACAAAACCCTAGAATTAAACTAAATCCACCAACTTTACTTCTTTAGAGAGCCATGACTAGGAAGAAAGCACACATGTGCATAAGGGCACACACAGAAACCTGATTTTCATTAGGGCAGACACAGTTTTCCAGTGATGGATGCACACATGATGTTTCTTCCTAGTTGGGCAGAAATGTTAGAAGTCAGCAATTTGGCGGGAACAGAGACTGCCATGTAGAGTGCCAGTTGGGCAGCTTGACAATATGGGGCTTTGATTCCTGCTTAGGAACTGAGTGTTCATACAGCATGAGCCTCCTTTGGATTGAAGGAACATAGAAAATAACTCCAAGAAAAGAGTGAGGAAAGTCGGTCAGTAAAAGAGCATATATCTAGAAATGCCCACACCTTAAACATTAACAATTACAAGGCAGAATCTAAAAGAAACCAGATTGAAGGAAGTAAGATATTTTATAAAAATACAACTTCTTCGGCTGAGGATACAAAGGCACTATTCCCTTTTTCTTCCTTCTGTCTTCCTGGCTCCCTTATTATTGTCAATTTTTGCTCAAATGTCACCCTGTCAGTGAGGCTTCCCAGCACTATTTTAAAATGAAGTCTCTTTATGCCTTCCCTATCCCACCCTTAATTCTTTTAGCTTTACTCCACAGAACTTATCATCACTTAATATATCATGTATTTTACTTATTTTCGTAATATCCACCTCTTATCACTAGAACACAGTTTTGTCCACTGATGTATACCAAGAAAACAGAAAAAAAAAATATCAAGCTATGTGTTATTTGTAAATAAATAAAGAATTCTGCTGGGTAATAAACACTGTGTGTCTCCAAAATTTACATGGTACCATGTGGTACCTAGAGATCCTGTGAAGACATAGCCAGTAACCTGATCTTGGACTCACAGAGTTTATAACCATTAGAAATAAATATTTGCTGTTTAAGCCACCCAATCTATGACAATTTTTTATAGACTCCCATACTGGCGAAGATACATTTCCAGTGCTGAAATTGGTAAACTAGGTAACAGCAGCAAGATATTTTGAAATCCACTGGGACATACTCTGACTCTCTGTTTTTACTTTTGTTTTTAATTATCATAATGCTTTATTATGTTGATAACATTTATATTAAATATGAAGGTTTTTTTCTTGTGCAATCTAAGTGGTTTCATTCAATAGATTTTTTTTTTAAAGTGGTAGATGGAAACAATACCTTCATTTTAATCATTTATTTTTATGTGGTACTGAGGATCAAACTCAGTGCCTCACATGTTCAAGGCAGGAACTCCACCACTGAGCTACAACCCTAGCCCATTCAATAGGTTTTTCTCATTCATTTTTATATAGGATACTTCTGTCCCTGAGAAATAAAGTCTTATAACATGAGAATATTAGGGGAAATCAAGGCAGGAACAGGTTGAGACAATGAGTCAGGAAAAGGAATGAGTGAAAGATAAGTGATTACAGGTCTGAATTCAGTAAAGGCGGAGTAGCTAAATCAGGCTAATATATTCACAGATAAAAACCACATATTATAATCAAAATATAATGAACAATGCTTTGAAGCAAAACCGAAGAGGGTGGAACCTTGAGAAAAGGGAACTGTTCTAGAGAAGAGACACATTAAAACAACTTGAGCACGGAAAGCAATCCCAGGCTGTGTGAGTCAGCTTTTCATCACTGCGACTAAACTATCCAACAAGATCAACTTAGAGAATGAAAACTATTTTGGCCTCACAGTTTTAGATGCAGTCAATGGTCAACCAGTTCTGATACCGTGGGCCTGTGGTGAGGCAGAACATCATGTTGGAAGAAGTGGTAGAAAAAAGCTGCTCAGTTCAATGTCAACCAAGAACCAGAGAACACCAAGAAACCAGATTCAATATATGTAATCCCCAAGGCATGGCCCCTTGTGACCGACTTCCTCCAGCCACACTCCACCTGTCTAGGGTTACCAGTCGGTAATAGATTCAAATTATTAATCCATCAAAAGGATTAATCCACTGGTTAGGTTACAGGGCTCATAATCTCATTATTTCAACATCTGCATTAACACAGAAGTTTTGGGGGGACACCTCATATCCAACTGTAACATGGACTGTGAAGAAAGGATGAGTGGAAGCTCAGTTGTAGAACTCAAGGAGAAAGTCAATGTTATATTAGTTTGAGATCTAAGAAAATAGAGTCGAAATCTGGTGGCTAAGAATTAAAGGAGGAAAACTCACAGAATGAGAATATCACATAGGAGGAAGCTCTAGAGTCTGCATATAATCTCCTCCTCCCTCCACCAAGTTCTTGAATGAACCATGTACTACATTTGTGGAGTGGAAACTCCAGAAACCTCCAATAAGTAGCAACATTTGAAGAGCCAAAAGAGCTGAGAACCAACATGAGGAAAAGAGATTTAAAGTTATGCCAAGTGAATAGCGCCACATCTTATTATAAACCCCTTGGACTAAGAACAAATTGGGGCATGGTGTGAGGGAGATACATGCTAATTAAAATTAATACCAAGTTACCATAAATGTAAGGTCATCAGAATGTAATTCAATTGCCAGCTAGAAAAAAAGTTAATACTATTCAAGGAAAAATAAGTGAATGCAGAATCTCTCCAAAGCCAAATCCAAAAATGTTCAGTATATACAACCAAAATTTTCAGACATGTAAGTATTGGATAGAAATATCCTGATGAGGAGAAAATAAGTTATAAAACAGATACTAAAATAGCCCCACTTTTGGAATTGGCAGACAATGACTTTTAACAGCAAAAGAAAACAAATGTAAGGACTCCATGGAAAACACGGTAATAATGATTGAACAGATGAGATATTCACTGAACAAGTAGTAACTATAAAAGAAAATGAAAAAAAAAAAAAACACACATTACCCTAAGTACATATATGAAGACACAAATGGTGTTGTTACACTACTTTGTATACAACCAGAGTCATGAAAAATTGTATTCTATACGTGTACTACAAATTGAAATGCCTTCTTCTGTCATGTAAAACAAATTAGAATAAATAAATTTAAAATAAAAAAAGAAGAAATGAAAAACTAAGAATTTGAAATGAAATTCAACTCAATGTACGAGAGTTTAACAGCAGACTAGAGATAGCAAAAGAGTTGGTAAACCTGAAAACTGATCTCTTGAAATTATCTGAACTGAAGAACAGAGAGGGAAAAAAACTTCAGCATAATAAGTAGAGCTTCCTAGACAAGTAAGACAACACTAAAATGGCATAAATATGCAATGCAGTAAGAATCCCCAAAGGAGAAATAAGTGTACTCACTCTAATGTAGAAAATAAGATATATATATACACTTAAGTTTCCAAGAAACTTAGTGTACTATACTATAGTAAATAGAGAAAAATCACACCTAGACACATCATAGTCAAATCCCTGAAAACCAAAATTAAAAGAGAAAGCCTTGAAAGAGACCAGAGAAAAGAGGAGAAATAAATTATACCTAATTTCTCCTCAGAATCAACAAATATCCAGGATGCGATAAGATTGTTAGAGTGCTGAGGACTTAAACAAAATAAACAAGAAACAAAAAAAAAATCTCCCACAGTATTCTATATTCACTGAATATATACCTTTAACATGAAACTTAATAAGACTATACTTACAAAAATAAAAGTTGAATTTACTGCCAAGCAACACAATAAGTGCAAAATGTACTTCTTTAGACTGACGAACAAATAATACCATATAGAAACTTGAATTACATATAGAAAGAAACAAAAAGCACTAGAAATGTAGATAATGTGAATAAATTAAAGGTAGTTTTAAGCTTCTAATTTATTTTTAAAAACTAATTTTAAAGGGAAATACAGTGTGGGGTTTATAATTTGTGTCATTACAAGTTATAAAACAAAAGTGTTTTTCCTATTATCCATCAGGACAATTTTCAAAAGATATATGAACAGCTGAAATTATCTTTTAAAAAGTTCAACATCATGAGGTATCAGGGAAACACAAATTAAGTCACAAAAATATCTCATGTCCATGAGTATGGCTTAGTCAACTTTGTGCTGCTATAACAGATCACCAGACTGTGTCATTTTTAATGTACAGAGATTTGCTGACTCACAGCTCTGGAGACTAGGAAGACTAAGATCAAGGACAACTATCTAACAAGGGCATTCTTGCATCCTCTTCATATGGCAGAATGAAGAAGGACAAAGGAGAGAGGAATATGGGAGGCAGGGATCTGAAATTCAAAAGAGAGTGCCCACTCCCAAAAGCCTTTTTGTTAAAGCATTTAACCCACCCATAAAAGTAAATCCCTTATGGCCTAGTCACCTCCAAATTCCCTATTTCTTAATACTTTTTAAATGCGAATTAAATTTCAAAATCAGTTTTTGGAGGAGACAAACATTCAAACCACATCAGTGCTGAAAATAAAAAGATGGGTCACATCACAGATGCACATGGAGCAACACTCTTATACTCCTGCTGGAAATATAAAATGGTAGAGTCACTTTCAAAAACTGTTTGGCTGACTGTTAAAAAGTTAAACATACCCTTAAAATACAATCCAGCAATTTCATTCCAAAGCATTTATTCAAAAGAAATGAAAACATATGCCCCCCAAATACTTGTACAATAATGTTTTAGCAGCATATTTACAACAGACCAAACTGGAAACACGCCAAGCATCCATTAATAGAGGAATGGATAAACAAAATTGTGATATATTCATGCAAGGGAATTCCACTTGGAAACAAAAAAAGAATGAACTATTAATGTGTAAACTAACAGATGAATTTTACAAACATGTTTAGTGAAAGAAGTTACACCAAATATACATACGGAATAATTCCACTTACGTGGAGTTAAAGAACAGGCAGGACTCATCTACTATGATAGATATCTCACCAGTGGTTCCCTCTTGCAATAGGAATTGACTAGATAAAGGAATGGGGAAACTTTCAGAATAAAGGACATATGTTCTTATCTTCACTGGAGTGGTAGTTACATGGATGTGTACATTCATCAACATTCACTATATTCACTATATAGATGTCTACAAATGATTGTACATACATTTGACCTCAATAAAAATATATGAGTACCTATTTTGGACCTTGATATTCATTTCAAAACTTAACTTTTAATTTATGAAACTTGGAATATTTCCACGAACTTTTTTATAATCTTTATTAGATACATTCCTAAAGTTTGTTTGAAGTGAGTTAAAAATGCCATGAAACTTAAATTTGGGTGCACACACCAACATTAGAGAAAATAAAGTCATAACAACAAACACTAATGATTATCATTTTAGTTTGGATATAATATCCATTTTAAGTTGAATCTTAAATGATAAAGAAGATTTCAGTTACTTCCAAGAACCTCCTTTTCAGAGGTAACACAGGATCCTTCCTATATTTGCCAAAATTTTATTGTGGAAGTTAGATTATATGTAGATTTAAAACAGATCCATGTACTGTGAAACTAACAACATTGCTGAGCCACAAGGATGATAAAGACATGAGAGAAGAGTTTCCTAAATTACATGCACACTGTACTTCTACCAGATTTTGTTGCATACCATTACAACCACCTCTACACTAACTGTTATGTCTTTGGCACATGAGAATAAACACAGTGACAGACCAGACAATATACTAGGAATCTCAGAGTAATGTAAAGTAGATTATTAGGTTTATGGAAAGAGCTATTACTTCAGTGCCTGATTGTACAAGATCAAACTTAAAAAATAAATACAACAACTATTATAAATGTTAACATTTGAAATAAGTTTCTCCTGATTTTTGATTGCATGGAATATACTCATTATAATTCAAGTTCTATGAAAATGGAAATTTAGAATGCAAATCAGTAAACTATCAGATATATCCGAAACTTCAAATATACGATTAGGGGTAGGGATGCCTACCTAAAAATAAATGTGTCATTACACCAATGGTAAATTCAAAGATTTAGACACAGATCTCCCATAGGTTTAAAAAAAAAAATTGTTGGAGTCCATCATTAAAAAATAGTAATATGGGGCCAGGATTGTGGCTTAGTGATAGAGCGCTCAACTAGCATGTGTGAAGCACTGGGTTTAATCTTCAGCACCATACAAAAAAAATAAATAAACAAAATAAAGGTATTGTGTCCATCTACAACTAAATTAAAAAAAAAAAACAGTAATATGCTGATTTTTTGAATCCTTCTAATAGAAACACATAAAACAATATAATTGTATACTGTGATTTTTCATGAAATCAAGGGGACTAAGATGAGGGAAAGAACAAGACAAGAAACAATGATAGTTACTTTCATGAAAGGAACCTTAGTTCTGGCAGAAAATGCCCTCTCTTTCCCACTCCCACTCCTGAGCAAAGAGATCACATTGTTGTACGCATAACTCATTGGGAGATTTGTTCTTGACATTTTGGGTTAAAATTTTCAACGAATTTCTTCAAAGAATCACTGCTAGGCCTCAGGTGTAGGTTATTAATTTCCATCCCATGCCTTGTATATAAAATTGTAGCTAAATAATTTGTCCAGCAAAGTAAGAATTAACCACCATGCATTTTTTTTAGTGTGCCAATTATATCTCTTTTTAAAATGTTTTATTAGTTCTAATTAGTTATACATGACAGCAGAAAGCTTTTCGATTCATTGTGTACAAATGCAGCACAACTTTTCATTTCTCTGGTTGTACATGATGTGGAGTTTCACCACATGTGCAGTCATACATGTACCTAGGGTAATAATGTCCATCTCATTCTACCATTTTTCCTACCCTCATGCTCCCTCCCCTTCCATCCCTCCCCTTGGCCCAATCAAACTTCCTCCATTCTCCCCACATACTTCCCCATTATGGATAGTATCCACTTACGAAAGAGAACATTCAACCTTTGGTTTTTGAGGATTGACTTACTTTGCTTAGCATGATATTCTCCAACTCTATCCATTTACCTACAAATGCCATAATTTCCACCATATATTTTAATGACAAAATATTTTCAATGTTGAAACAATATGCTTGTATTACATTTTGAGGAAAAAAAAGCCTTTCCCTTTATAAATGAAAAATTATCTTTTCTTCATATTTCATAGGAGCAGATTCTTTTCCACAGTATAAAAACTGACTTCTACAGGGATATTATTTTATGACAGAATTTCCTCTAGGATATGTGACCAGAAAAGAATATCTTTTTTGAAGAATGAAGTCTAGAAAGGACCAACTAGTATATAAAAAAGATCATAGAAAGCTGCTGCTCCTGTCCCTACTACTTAACAATTCCCAACTTTGACATACTTGCTTTCTTTGGTCCTCCTATTCATAAAATGGGAAGAATAGATTCAGGAAACTTCTAGTAAGATTTCTGAAGCACCCAGAGATAAAGTTTGCTAGGAATCTTTTGTTTTTTCAACACTTAGCTGAATCCCAATTTCTTTCCCCATCAACTTAAAGAGTTTATTTTACTTAGAAAATCCACAGTTCAAATTGAAAGAATGATGGTTCTAACTGTGGGGAAAACAAACTAAACGTTACCTATGTCAATATTTCCCTCAGTCAACACGGCCCTCATTTGTATAGAAAGGTAACTACATAGACAAAAATAATGCACATTTCAAAAAGCTAGAAGATTTTGAAAACTTTTACCATAAAGAAATTATAAATGTTTGAAGACATAGATATGATTAATCTGATTCAAATATTTTGCAATGTGTACATATATGAAAACATCATGTTACCCCCTTTTCTGTTTTATTTTCCAATTAAAAAAAATAAGTTGTAATTCTTAAAACATGTGACAACCAAAAATATTGAAGCTATGACAAAAAGTGAAAGTAGCAATTAATGTATCATTTTATCACCATTATACATATACTTCTAATTAAATTTTAAATTTTAACTAATTCTTAAAATTGATTTATATTTCAAATTAATTGAATACTCTCCAGTGTTTATATATTATTTGCTCACTTTTCTAACAAATTACTAAGAGATATTCAGATATTAAAGTGAGGTGAATTTTTCAATCCTCTTTATGTGTAACCATCATGGATATTCAATATTTATGAACAACTGTTAAATAGGAAATAAATTTCTCAGCACATCTCATGAAAAGAATGATAACATACAAGGAATAAAAAGGAAGGATGAATGTGGCTTTTTTCCCCCCCATCTCAAAAATACCTGTCAACTGTAAGAACAACCAACTGGGTTAAAGAAAAAGAAGAAATAATACAACAGAAACAAATTATCATTGAACTCCACCAAAATTTCCCAAAATAAGAATTCTTGCTGTTGTGCCTATGGAAGCTGCCATGAGTGCCTGCAGGAATCCCCGAAGACAAGAATGGAGTCTTTCAAGACCTCTGATTACATCCCTGTTTTAGGCCCACCTCAGGCAGCCTAAAGATCCTGTTAATCAATTAGCTGAGGTTCCTGCTAAACCCAGCAAGAGAACCAGAGAAACTGGCACACATGGAACAAAGCCATCTATTGCAGTGGATGGGCTTTTCTTGTGCATATGCACAGGGCATTGTTCTACTCTTCAAGAATCACATTAATCAATGTTCAGAGGCTGCACCTCTGAAATAGAGAGTTGGTTGTTCATCAGTGATTTATTATGGAGCCCAACATGTTTTTGACACAAAACAAGTTGGTAGTTTGGATGCTGTCACTGGAGGGGGAAGGGAAAGTAGGGTGTGGGGTGTGAAGGGTGCTAATGCAGACACAAATCAGCTCCCCTATCCTTCTGAAAAATACTGCAACTGACAGCCAGGGTTATGAACATCCATGCTGTCCCTAAAAAGACCAAATGCAGTGTTTTGATCAGCAAAATCTGGGAAATATTGATATTTTATACTTACAAAGGAAAGAGGTGGAAAGAGAAGACAAAGAAATGGAAGAAAAGAAATATAAAATCCAACTGGGAGGGGGAGGTGTAATCAGTTTTAAGTCTTCATTGTTTTTCACTGATTTAAGTTTTTTAATTGAATCGTTGCTATGGAACAGATTTTCAATGGACAAAAATCCTATCTATCTACTGTCTTGTTAGGTGACACAAATGATAAAGTTCAACATAAAATAAACAGTAAAATTAAAAATCATTCCATGGCACTAAAACAATATCCCCCATTTAAATGGACAGCCACAAACATCAGGCAACATTTTCCTTGCGAGAAAAATCATTTTGTGTTTTGGCAAGGTCCACCATTATCATCACAAAAGCTGATCAAGAATACTTCATTTGAACAGGAAACAGTGGTTCTGTTGTGGGTTTTGTTTTGTTTTGTTTTAATTTTCCACATAAGTTCTTTTGAACCAAAAACCATTTATAGAAACAAGGATCACATCTTTTAAAACAAAAATTTGGATGCAACATTTGATGGTGTTTTTGATGACCTATTTGGCATCTGGAGAAAATTTTCCTGAACTGGGATTCTGCTAAAAAACATAAGAATCATCCTTTTGTCATACTTGTCATAGATGAAGAGCCATCCTCAAAAATCTCAAAGGTTGCATGAATGGCTGTTTAATGAATCTGGTTAAATAAAAGTAATTATTCATCACTATTCATATATCTTTAACTTCTCAAGACATCAAAACCTTCAGAGACTTAAGACTATGAGAAACAGCTGCTTTTGCCCAATTATGTTCTGGGCTGTCAAGATTCATAAGACTCAAGCAGTTCCTTCCCCCTATTAAATCAGGGAAAATTATTCAAATAGGTATGGTGTTGTATCAGGAATTTTAATATGATTTTATATAAGACAATATACTTAAAGAGGATTAAAATCCCCCCCTTTTTTTTGCCTTAGTTTCCTCAACTATAAAACAGAGAATATAGCATTAAATTATAGTGTTGCTTTCATAAGTGCCCAATAAATGCTATCATGTGTTTGAATGTTAAAATATTGAGAGATGTAATAGTTGTCTCGGGGCTTCTAAAAAATGCATTCCTAGCTAATTTCTGATATTTGTTCACCCTGTGTTCTAACAGGAAAACAATGGAGAGGGACAAAGAGAAGAACTATTATGGCTTTAATTAGTAGTGCACCACTATTCCTGACAATACACATCTGTCCACACAGAAAGAATTCTTAGTTTACAACTGGATGGTGCTAGAATAGCAAAGATGAGGAGAAAAAACAATGCTGTAGGATTTACTCCTAACAGGTGTCTCTGTTGCATGTACACGCTTGGGTAAACGTTCCCATAGATGTTAGATGTTACCAATACCTGTAGCTTTTTCTGTAAGGAAACAATTTGGATTTGTGAAAGTGATCTATATCTCACCTTCCCTTTTCTGTGCCTTGATGGTCTAGACTAGTGATTCCACAACTTGGCTGAGCAATACAATCACCTGGGCCCTTTTAAAAATTTCAAAGGCCAGGCCACACCTCAACCTAATTAATTGGCAGACTCTGGGGAAAGAACACAAGCATCTGTATTTTTAGAAGCCCGCCCTCGCCAGGTGGTCCCAATGTGCAGATAAGCCTGGGAACAATAAACATATCAAAAGCAATTTCCCAGCAGGTAGCATGTTCAGAAGTCAAGTTTTGGAAAATCCCCTACATATCTCTGTATATTCCCAAGTACTTAGCATGGTTGTCATTTAGTGATGTGTTCATCAGCTGACTACAGAACTTAAAGAACTGTTTGATTAAAAGCTCAAATCAATGAGATACCACTGAGACAGAGCTTGAGAGTTGCACTTATTATTTTAAAAGCAGCCTGAATTGTCAAGAATACATTCTTAAAGAGCTACCCTTATAGTACAATAGAATGTTCATTTAAAGTTAATATGTTTTTAAATAAAAAGCTGTCAAAAAATCAACATTTACATTATTCCTCTTCAAATTGTGAGCTCATAATTTCACATACCAAACTAGGCAAACAAAAATATTATGGCCATAGTTAAACTCTACAAAGTCATATGGTACTGATAGATTCTCATTCCTGAAAGGCACTGAAAAAATACTTATGAGGTATTAGAATTTTTGCTTATATTTGCCAAATGTTTATTGATATACAAATTAAGCGGTACAGAGTAAAGCATACATGTGACATGTTATATTTAGCAAACAAAATATAAAAAAGTACTTCTTTTATACATAATGTCCAAATTTAAATATACATGCATATACACACATATATATACCTGTAAAGATTTTCTACCTTTTTGCACATATCGTGTTTTTTTCAATTAATTTGTAAAGAAGGAGAAAAACAAAGGCTGGCATATATATGCTCTTGATGTTGTCAAAGATACAGACCACGAAGCCTAGAGGAACAAGGAGGGTAATACACCCCCAAGTCCAGGTATCACCCATGATCAGTGCATTTGTGCATTTTTCTCACTTATGATTTTGACTTATTAATATTATTCTGTATCTGGATTAGCATCCCAGTGTTCACCAAATTCTGACGTCCCTAGCTGACTCAATTATAAAATAAGTATTATTTAATCTATACTGACCTTAGAATAAATATACCTTTTTTTTTAAAGATAAAGCACTTTCAGAGTGAGAGACAACTTAAATGGGGGAGAACATCTGAAGGTGAAAACCTCTGCTCCTATAAAAATGCCATGCACATGACTTCAGGTACCTGGCAGTCATTAAAGTTGTGGGTATCATTCATTTCAAAAGAAGCAAACTTTAATAATCTAATGAAGCAATTTACGAAAACAATTGTTATTAAATAGTAATTATTTAAATAGTTACATAGTTATTTCTATGCGATCCAATATGCAATAGGGGATGTATGGGTATGCCACACTAGAGTTCACTTTAGTTCTAGTTTATATATTCTTGTCTTCCTGCTAAATAATATCTAGAAACTTGAAAAGTGGAGATGTTTACTCTTTCAACATAACTTTTAAAATGACTATATATATGGCATTGCTATAAAGCAACCACAGGGAAAAAATACTTCAAAAATAAAAAAGGGGGTGTAACTGCATGGAAGAGCACATGCTTAGCATGAAAGAGGTACTGGATTAAACCCTAACACCAAAAAAATTTTAAGATAAACAACAAACTTATATTCCAAAGATAATATCATACAATGTACTTTCTCTTAGATGGTTAAAGAAATGCAAATCATAGCATATATTTATTATATTTTAATATGATTTAGCATATATTTATTATATTTTTAATCACCATTTCTCTCCTTATTTGGCTATTTATTTACTACAAAAAGTGATCATTCACCTAAAAATAACATCATGTAAAACAAGCACACATCCTATAATACAAAGGCAACCTTTAAGAATTTGTCACTATGAGCCAGGTGTGGTGGTGAATGCCTATAATCCCAGTGGCTTCAGAGGCTGAGGCAGGAGGATTTCAAGTTCAAAGCCAACCTCAGAAACTTAGCTAGGTTCAAAGCAACTTCAGGAGACTCTGTCTCAAAAAATAAAAAAGGATTGGGGATGTGTTCAGTGGTTGGAAAAAAAAAAAAAAAGAATTTGATAGTTTAACAGTGTGTATTGGACAATGAGATAAATAGAGATATTTATGTTTTACTATGAAATGAAATTGCTTTCAATCAGCACTGCATATGTTACAGGACTTCTTGTCTATGAACATAGTCTGAGCACAGCAATTGCTCTCTAGATACTGAACAGAAAAGCCTTTAGGACTATGGATGTGTGAGGCTATTATTTCTGGGTTTTGACATTAAGAAATATGATCTATGCCCCAGGAAAAATACTAAAACCAGAAGAGACAGTAACTCAAGGTTCAACCACAAAAAATAGACAGTTCAGTTACACATAAATGCAGTTTTCTAAGACAGAATCAATACCAACATATTAATCAGCAGTTGTTAAATTAATATTTAATTTGGCATATTAGTGAAATTTCTGATAAATTTAGAATTATTTCATGATTTGTTTTATTCTTTGATGTGTGTATATATGTAAATATAATAGAAAATCATTCCTAAATACTTAATTCTCAAAATCTATAGAGAGATTCATGGATAAAAGTACTATGTTAAACATTTCATAATATTTTAGTAGGCTTAAGAATATAAATGTTTAAAGTTCTCAAACAGTGTACATGATGAAAGATCTTGCATGATGTTCTTAATGAAATTTCTTGCTATCACATTCACTAAATATTTATATTAATATATACGTTGGTGTTTTAAAACTAAATCTTGTTAAACATTTCTAAGTTGGTCCTAGATTTAACTACACAAAACAGCAGTTTTGAGGATGACAAACATTCCATTCCTTTTATCTTTGCCTACATTCTTTCTTTAAAAAAATGAGGTTATACAGGCAAATGCTTAAATGCATGCAGATGTTCAGCTATGATTTTTGAACATAATGTTTTCAAATTGATTTCTAATAGTACTTTAAAACAAGAAAAAATATTACTTGAGGTACTGAATATTCTAACCAAATGTTCAACATAAAATAAAATATTTTATCTCCAAAATCAATGTCATGTTCTTGAAAAGGAAGAACAGAAATTGGAAAAATTAATTCTTATAGCATTTATTTGACAAAAATTACCAAAAAAAGAAGACAATGAAACATAACACCTTTCTTCATCTCATCTGTCTCTTTCTCATTATCCATCCATGGAGACACTAACAGCCTCACCACAGAGAGAAATTGCTTGTTCATTTATTGCAAGAATCTTTTTCAGATAAGTGGCAATTTGCATCCACATGAGCAATGTATGGCAATGTCTCATCTGGCCCAATGCAGTATGCAATTTTGCACACAATGTCATGCTGACCTGAAGTAAGTAGGATATATTGCTTGCATAAAAAATATAATGGGTAGGGGAAATATCACATTCATGTGTTCCAGCCCACAATTTCATTATGTCATGACAATCAAGAGCACAGCCAAGGCCACACCTGCAAACATTAGGAAGTTAATTAACCAATGAAAGATCACTGGGGATTTCCATTCAGTCAACAAAAGAGTAAAGTTCATTTAGATTGGATACAGCAAAAGTTTTACATAACTCTTCAACATGTAGAAAGAAACAAAGATTCAATAATGGATGACAATATGCCTTAAAGAAATTTGACTGTAAGATATAGTAAATATAAAAGAGAAGCAATATAAAATATTAAAACTTACTACTAATTATAGATAATTTCTGATATCCAGTGGGGATTTTTGAAATAATGCCATTTATTTTAAAATGCTCTTTTAAATTGTCAGAAAGCTTTTAAAATTATTTTTGACTAAAATCAAGAGGGAAATTTGACTACAATAGGAGCAATGTGTCACTCCCTAACAGGAGTGATTTAAATCTGTGAAAAGTGAGGCCTGACAGGCATAAATTGGCTCCTGTCTTTGGATATTTAGAAGATGCATTAGCTCTTTTTTCCTTGACAGAATACAGTATTCCATAGGTAGATTAGACCCCATCAAATGTCTACACTAATAACTTTTGTGATTGCCCATCTTTCCATTATAGTGGCCATTTTTTCCATTGTTTTCTTTCTGTCATTTAGTACTGAAGAAGGAGGGGAAAGATTGGTTTGATGAATTCTCAGTGTCCTTTATAGTCTTTCCATGAAATTGCATTTTGTTTCCTTATAAAATTTTCTCTACAGGAAATTACATTTATTTAAAAAAAATTTTTTTCCAGGAAACCACATTTTATTTTCTTATACTGGACTCAAGGTTCATCTCAAAGTCTACAGTCCTGGATAAATACCAAGGCAACTCCCTTGCCTAAATGCAGAGGTACTCAGACAACTACTGAGTATCAAACAGCCATGACAACTTGATATTTTAGTATTAAAACTAAAGGAAATAAGTAATTAAAATTTTATAAGGAACCCTAAATGTATAAGTGACATAAAATTGATGGTTATGTTTTTAATAAATGATAAATCAGAGGTGCATTTTAATATGCAAGTCATGTTTTTAAATCAGAGAATTATTTTCAGATTCATTTTAATGATTCTCTTATTCATATTACTATCCCCTTGGAGAAAAAAAAATCCTTTGTAACTTAAAAAGATTAGGTGATATCTTACCTATTCCTCTGTTGGCTTCAGTGTACAAAGAATAACTCTAAGTATGGTCAATGTGTAAATTTTTATTTATATATATATAACAAAATTTTCACTTTGTATTTTAAGGGAGAGTATTAACAGAATGTTTATCTTGAAGGGAAAATATTAAACATGTATTAAAACTGTAATATTTTCTAGGTATTGTCCTAAAATTCCAAGCCACAGTATTTCATTTTTTCTTTTAGCTAATTTTCATTGATTCCTAAGTCACAGAAAGATACCATTTTGGTCAGTTAGAAAAAGATTCCAAAAAACTGCTTGTTTGTGATAGAGGGTTTTGAGAAATACTCTCATAGGAACTGGCAGCCAAAATTTAATGAAAGCACACCTAAACATGACTCTTTTCAAATACAGGCCAATGTGTAAGTAAAAATCATAAATGATATAATTAATGTTTGCCACTTTTATTAATATAATCCTCAAAGAGCTACATTCCTTTGGATCCTCTTTTACAACTTCAAATGCCCCACTCGTCATATACCATAAATATTATGGGTTTTCAACTTGGCCAGCAAAAGTTCTGGCTACTAAACAATTAAATACTTTCACCATATTTAGTCTATTTTGCTTGCGGAAGTTTCATCCTGCAAGGCACCCATACCCAGCACCTGCCTTCCAGCTTAACTTCAAAGGGATGTCTCACATGAAAGCATACAAAAATCTGACACCACAATTGTTTTCATCTCCATTTTTCAAAAAAAGTATAAAATGAGTCAATTTAGATTTATTTTAAAAGAACTCTCAGGCAATAAAAAAAAAGAAGTTTAGAAATATGTCTTGCAAGATTTTTAAATGCTTAATTATTTTTAGAGAGACCAAATAGTAAATGGATCAAGTAGAAGAGAACAGGTCACACCACTTTGGTTTAAATTCAGGCACTGCTATTTACAAGTCAAGTGACATTGGGTAAATTAACTAATAATCCTGATGTACTTTCCTGATCCACAATGTGGAAGCAATTATTTTTCTTATCTCAGAACATTGGTGCATGAAGTGGCACAGTGATTCCATATGAAGCACTTACAACAGCACCTGACAGTGTACTCAATAAATGTTATATAATGTGAGTATATTTGTTTTATGACTATTTTTAGTGCTTTTTTTTATGAGATAGACACATATCTGTCTATCTCATACTGAAGGGTGTAAATCTGTTCAAAAGGATTAAGTTCCCTTACTAGAAATTCATATGTGCTGACAGTATTGATTAAACAACAATATGGAATGGAACATGCTACCCATTTGACAAACTTTTATGTAGTATGGCACTAATCCATTGTAATTATTCCTAATACCTAGCCCTGATACCTAGACACTGAGAAGAAATTTCAGTTCTTTCTTTTGGCAATTAGTTTCTATGCATGGCAAACTTTTAAGTACAGGAAAAAAAAATGTCCCAAACTATGAATATCTCATCCTCTACTCAAACTATATTTATATCCACTAGGAATTGGGACTGCATAAATAAACTCCCAACATAGCTCAGAATACCATGTTCATAGTAAATGTTGGGACAAACAGAAAAATGAAAACAATCAGCCAAGAGAACTGAAGCCCTATGGGTATGTGTACACACACACACACACACACACACACACACACACACCTTGATGTTTTCCTCCTATCAGTATTCAGGAAAATAATGGATCACAGGAATTAAGAGAATCACAGCTATTTTATGTAAGCGTGATTAACTTTCTTTACTCCATAATTCCTCTTCTCAATCATTAAACTAATGAAATGATCCCCTGTTATACTAGTATCTGTGTTTCAAATTTATTTTCAAATAAGCACAATCCCATTCATTTCAATTGATGGATTATGTACCATGATACAAATTATAAAATCATATTCACTTAGGGTCCTATTTCTATATAATTCCCAAGATGCTTCTGCCATATTGAAAAGTAATTAGAGTATAAGAGTTTCTCATTAGACTAAAAATATTAAATTCTGAGAGATTACATACTTATCATTAATTATGAATTGAACAAGCTTCAGTACTTTTTCTAAAGGAGCCCTAAGAGAATATAATTATCCCTCCCAAAAATGACCAGGCAGCCACAACATGAACCATTTGGTTTCTGCCTTTACACCATACTTTCATGATCTAAGGCAACTCTGCATGCAACATTCAAACTCTAGAGAGACAGAGATATAGATGGAGTCGGGGAGAGAGGGAGAGATATCACAATGTTAAAACTTTCCTACGAACATCAAAGACTAAAGAAACTGATAAATAAGCATACCTGAGAAAAATTATATATATACACAAATGCACATATAATAATATAACTAAACACTGACTATAAGCAAGGTACTATACTTTCATAATCAAATGTGTTTTACTATTAATAAAATTTTAAAAGTAGTACTACTCATCATTTGATGTAGAAACCAAATCTCAGTGCAGTAAAGTGAATTGTCAATGCACAATCAATAAATGGTGGAGGCAGGATTTGGATCCAAGTATGTCAGACTAACTTCAAAGACAGCCATAGTGATAGATTTGCCTATTACACCTAACAGCATGGCTAAGTATGATGGTAGAACTATTTCAGTATAGTTCAATGGAATTCTAATCCAAGTCTAAGAATTATAAATGTGGATGTTTTTTTTTATTTGTGTTTTGTTTTTGCTTGTCTCACGCACAGAGAGAAAAAGAAACAGAGAGCATGCTATAACTAACAAGAATATTCTTATAACAAAATTCTAAGATCCTCCCTGCCATTTTAGGTTTTCTCTGACATTCATTATGAACAAGCCAGCTGTCCAACATCTCTCATAAAACAGCTCTTAATTCACCCAGAATCGTTTGCCCCAATTCCTCTCCCATTTTCTTTAAAAAGCATATGTCACAGCTGCATTTCAACGAGGCTCAAGTAATGCCTCATCTGTGAGCCATCTCAATGGACAACTAACATTTTGAAGTGCACACAAAATAGGACCAACGGTGCCTTACTGTTAATTAAAACCATCCTGACAGCCACTGCCTTGGCCTTTACGGTACAGCTTCTCCCCATGTTTGCCCAGTTGAGTCAACACATCTGCACCTGTAGGCTGGCTCATGATGAATCAAATGTGAAAACTGAAGTGATCCTTGAAAAACAAGATTCCTTTTTCCTATGACAAGCACTCTTCTGGCCCACATGTATATATGAATGTACAGACTGATGCTTGGAACATTGCTATTCTTTCTAACAGAAGGACATCAGATATTCTGATATCTTAAAGCACCTGTTCTCAAATGGTGTCAAGAACCTTTGTACCCCTCACAAAAAATGAGGAGGCCTAAATCACTTGATTTTATGGTAATCACATCTATTAATATTTGACATGCTAGAGATTAAAATGGAGAAAATTTTAAATATTTTTAATTTACTTTAAAATAAAAATAACCCTATGATAAATAACATTTTCAAAGAACATAAATCTAGTTAAAAGAATGGCATTATTTTACATTTTTGCAGACTTCTATAAATGTCTGGTTAAATAAGTAGATAGCTTGATTCATCTACCTACTTCTGTATTCAACGTGTTGCAATATGCTGCTTGATTAAAACGTATGAAAGGCATTCAGCCTCACAAAGACATATGGTTGGGAAAGGAAGTAAGATTTTAATGGCCTTTTCAGATAATTTGGATATTCTCCTTTCATACTATACCAACAATTAACACAGTAATTTCTTCAAGTTTAGTGGTAATATATAATCTGAAACCATAAAACTAAATGTTTTATTAAATTCCATTGGTCTCTATTTAACTTTGAATGAGTCTTTTATCCATGCATGATTTTGATTTTGCAGACCCTCTTTGTGTGTGTGTGTGTGTGTGTGTGTGTGTGTGTGTGTGTGTGTACACCCTCTTGAAAGGACTTCTGAATTATACTTTGAGAATCAATCCTGGGGAGGAAAAATCTCTGAAAGAATCAGTCTAACTAGTGAAAAGGAAAGATGTAAAAAATATATAAAGAATTTTATAGGAGGATTCAAGATTTTGGCTAGTTCATTCTAGCATTCTGCAAATTAGAAATGGTGCCCCTCTGTGAGACACAACTCAGCAAACTTGGCGGAAGGAATATGGAATCACTTGGATTTGCTAGACACACTTTTTGCCATGAACAAAGAATACAAACGTATATGTTAGTGCTCAATACATTGACAACAAGGAATGGCAAGTCACAGGATTAAAAAAATAAAGAAAGAAAGAAGAAGGAAGAAATTGTACTTGGGAGCCATAACTGATATTATTCGTATCATGGTCCAATTTTATTCCTTCATATCTGGAGTATATTCATGACCAGTTTGACAGCTAAAAATTCATGGTCAATAGAAAATTATATCAGGTCCCAGCAGAATACTTTTATTTCATAACATATAGATTATCAAGAAAAAAGAAAATTGCATAGAAAATACTTAAAGATATGGAAATCTGTTTAAGTCCTAATACTAAGGGTTCTTTTTTCAAAACAAGACAACTCTCTTTAGTTAAAGAAATAAAACATTTTCAAGCATTTTTTTTTTTACTTTAATAGGATGAAGGTTCATTATACCCAAAGAAAGTCAATATAATAAAAGAAGAAATCTGAAAATAAAAGTGTATAAAAACTGAAATATTTTAAAACAGTGCTATAAATTTCTTTAAAATCTGATGAAGTAACTACTTTTATCTGACTTTTATGAACAAAAGAATATATCCAGCGAAAAAGAATATTCTTAACTGAATTAATATTAAGCAAAAATTATTCCTGTGTCACTACTCTTTTGATTATTACACCACACTGCCACCATTGCCAAATTCAGAATGTGTCCTGATTTGATTTATTTATATGTAGTTATAATGTAAATCTGATTTTTTACAAACATAACCTACCATCAAGAAAACTAGCTATTTCCTACTCTACTGGTGACCAGAGGGCACAGTTTCAAAACTAAGAAATTACTAAACATCAGTGTCTTTCAGAGACTATGTGGTAAATATGCAATTTTGCAAAACACAGGGTTCCTAAGTGGTGACTCAGATACTGGAGATTACCAATATGTCTGAATACTATTTAAAATGAATATATTAAAAGCTAGTTATAAGTAGAAAAATCATTGTATGTGGCACTAATTGTGGTTCTTTTTTCCCATATCGCTTTCTGAGCTCATTAGAATCACATGCTGCGAGAATGGCTCCCTTTTGGAAGACAGACACCATTGCATCTCTTACACTCTTAGTTAATCTTAGCTTTCCACTATACCAAGCTGCTCCCAGCACTGAAAAGTACATAGTGTGCCAATGATAAGCATAGTTTTTACTCCACTGATGAAAAGCATGCATGGCCTGAATGGAACATTAAAATAAATTGCACTCCAGAGCTGGCTAAAATCTTTTTTACAGACTTTTTCAGTCAGCCTTTCAACACAGACACAATGAAAATGTAAAAGGCATTCCATAGTCTAAAAAGTTAATTTGAAAGTTATACTGAAATGAGCCCTAAAAACAACCTGAATGAGCCAACAATATGAATATTAAGCTTAAAACAACTCCAAGATTTCTTTTAATTGTAAGAATATTTTCAATTACAAGTATATAGGTGATAAGAGAAAAAGAAAACGTGATGACAATTTGTGCTTCTCCTAATGTCTGTGATTTAAGGATCTCTACATCTCAGGAAAGGAAAATGGTGTTTAGCATGAGTATTTCTATTTAGTGCTCACTAATGCCCTGTGAGGGCTGCTCTCCAGTTTGGCCCACAGAATTTAGAAATACACAATACACAAAACAGAAAATAACATTCCACAATAACTTTAGAATTATTTAGAAAGTCGATGATGAAAATGTCATATAGATAAAATTATTTTCATGTTCACAGGATCATACAGATAAAATTATTTTCATGTTTACAGAATTACTAAGTTATAACTTCTTAGTGTTTAGAAACATCTATGTACTTGGTTCAGAAAAGAAAATGTAGCCCATATGTGTCCTCTGCTGTAAAAAGGATGAGAGTCTTGCCTGAGAGTTGTAAACACAAAAAAGGTTAATTCCTCTGGGGTGAAAGGTAGGTATATTAAACCCAAGGAAGCATTTTAAAAATAACATAAATCTTCTCCCTAATCACATGCTCACCAAGAAACCTGATGATAATTTGAGTTCCTAGCAGCAAAATAATTTCTTTGTGGTTGTGCATATTCTGGTCTACTAATAAATTAATCATAAAGCTGAAAACCAATAAATTGCTATTCCCATTCCCCATAGTGCTGGGGATCTAACTTAGTGAGGGCTTCCTGATTGTTAGGCAAGTTTTCTATCATTGAGCCAAATCCCAGCCCCTTCCTTTCTCTTTGGAATAATAAAGGTACACATTTGATGTTGGTTATATCAATGATGCATCAAGGATAAAAGGGCAGTTTCAAGAGAAAAATGAGAAAACAAAGTTTGTTTTTAAGACTACCAGTAAATTTTATTTTGAATGAGAGACTAAATGAGGGATAGTAAATTTACACCTCAAAATAAATGGTCTTCAATAATATAAAGCAATCAATAGGGTGTTATGTTTATTAAGGGGTCTGCCTGGTCCTATAATATAAAGTCTTTGTTAAATTTAATTTCATATGCATTAAAGGTGCCTCATATTGACCTTTCACATGCATGACATATGCAAATGTTAAGGTTTTGTATTTATTTTTTAAGTTTCTGTAACTTTCTTTTTATTCTTCCATTAAAAAAAAATTACTTCAAATCATATCTAAGCTCACCAAATGAACCTCACGGAAGCATGGGAATGTTTTTCTCTTTCCAAAATTGATACCAAAACTTATTCAACTGCTATGAAGGATAAATGATAATATATGAAATGTCATCAGATAATTTGCAAGAGAGTTTACTGGAATCAAATATTGGGAGTATCTTAAAGAAAATTCTAGTATAGATGAAGAGGATTAGGACAGAAAGAAATGGAAAGAAGAGAGAAGATGACAAGTAGAAGGAAATCCAGTAGTTTCTATAAATGCTCCTCCCAAAACACCTGGAAAATGTTTTTTTTAAGATGAGTCACTCATACTGTGGCAAATATTCTAAGAACTGCTCTGGGTACATTCCCCTTGCATTGGAAGGAAAACATTCTTTTGAAAGGTATTGTCTAGCTGAAATAAACTGAAAGCAATGTTAGAGCATTTTATAGAGAGCATGGAGTCTCAATGTATGATCTCTAAACCAACTTCATCAGCTAAACCTGGAAATTGTTAGAAACACAAATTCTCAGGCCACACCCTAGACTTGCTAAATCAGAAGATCTAGGGTGCCAGCCAGCAATTCAAGTTTTAACAAACCATCCAGGTGATTCTGAAAAATGCTAAAGTTTGAGAACTCTTGTTCTAGACTAATAGGGTCTAGAAGGTAATTATACCTTTAGAAGAAATTCAAGTCAAAGAGATCATTCAGTTTGCCACTGAACTAAAAAAAAAAAAAAAAAAAAAAAAAAATGGCAACTATTGCAACAACTAGAAGAAAAGGGAAGCATTTCCAATTATACAACACGGAACCACACACCCGTAAAAGAAATGAAAAGCAGAAACAAATCACTAGGTTCTGAATCCAATCTAAGGCAAATAATTGTTGAATTGACATCCATAATTTTTTAAATCTACTTTTGTAACATAGTTACATATATAATTTAACAAATTGATATATGAGAGCTCAAGCCATGAAATTTACTAAACTGAAATTGAGTGTTTAATTAAGAGTCAGAATTTACTTCTCCATAAACACAAATTTATGCATGTCTCAAACCCCCTAACCTAGTTCTCTCAATTACTTTGTGCAGCCCCACTTAACTCCTTGTATAGATATGGACTGCATCAGTGATATTGTCTGTGGGATACACAGAAAGGAGAAATGAAAATAATGCCCAGAGTGCTGTTGGAAACTGCTGATCCTGATTTTACTAAAATGAGTGAGAGTGTCATGCACTAGTACCCTGACCTTTAACCTGAACTTGCCTTTGGGGAATTCTGAGATGGACTAAATCAACTGATATGGACATTGCAATTGAAGGTCCTGTCAAAATTTTACAGTTTTCAAAGGGAATAATTGGAAATTTGAAATGGCTTGTAAACTATATGAAACTACAATATACCCAGAATCCAACACATTTAATTTCTTCGCTATAGTGTTACTATAAAGCAAGTATAATGTCAAACATCACATTTTAATCAGATACTTAGATAGTTTTCTACTTTGAATTCAATATTTTTTTGAGTCTTTGGTATAAAAAATGGAAAATAGTTTAAAAGACAAGATATTGTTAAAATACATGAACATTTAAAAATAAATACAACAAATATATCTTGATGGTGAGAACTAATAATTTTCCCTATGAACATCATAATTTCAGAGAATACAAAACATAGGGGAAAGAGTTCTCTTGACAAATTCAAAAGAAAAATGTTTTATAGAAGAATCAAAGGGTCATTTTTATAGTTATAAAACAATTAAATGGAATCTGAGTGCTTTCAACTTAAAAACTAAAATATATACTTTTTCTTCATTTATGCCATTTTTCCACTTATGCCTGTACCATGAGGTGTTTCTTGTTCGAGACAGAAAACTAGAATTTTTTTTAACATCAATGTATGTTTTAAATTATACTAATAAGCAAAAACATATCAGCTGCGAGGTGAGACTACATTGAAAAAGACTGCTTCAGTTTACAGAAAATACCAGCTGTCTCCACTCTGTGAAGACGGATTACCACCTGTCCTGTTATCTTCCATATACAATACAAGGCACGTTGGCCATTTTAGCCAGGATAACTGTACCCATATGTTCTTTAATTCTGGGCTGCATACTGCCTACCATTAAATATTCGTAATGGAACATTGTAAACAGGAGATTAGCATGAAAGACGGGGTGTTTAAGCAGAATCTAAGTCTCTGTTTCATTAAGCCTCCTTCCTTTTTCTCAAAACCTTGCACAAGCTATAATATTTGTAGTATCATCAATTTTAGCTAAACAGTGAAGCATCCAAATGCAAATAGAAAATAGTGTTTGGGGCGACACAATAAATTAGTTTACACAGTAAACTAAAACACAATAAAATTATTTACAAAATAAATACAAACTTAAGTTGCCCTTTAAAAATGCTGCTTTTTAAATGATCACATAATCTTAAATACATAATTTGCTATAAAAAAAGAAAAAAGAGAAAACATCAATGTCTAACACAAAGAACACTGTGAATAGTTAAAAGAATAAAAATTTAGAATTGTTTATGAGCTACAAAAATGGTTTTATTTGGAAAATAAATGTATATTTGCAATTTTATAAGTTCTTTTACTAAGTATTTAACCAACAAATGGGGATACTTAAAGTAAGTATGCAATTTTCAATAGAATTAATGGAGAAAATGTGCATCATTACCAAATGATTAATGTACTTGACTAGCCCAATACGCAACCAATAGTATGTGATATATGTTCCTTTCAATGTTGAATTCTGTTTCAGTGAGTACAGAGCTAAAAAACAAACCCAGAGCCAGAGATAATAGAATTCAATGATAGAGTGCCTGCCTATCAAATGTGAGGTCTTGAGTTCAAACCCCAGCTCTGCCAAAAAAAGAAAAGCCAAACCCAAAGTTGGGGTCCTTCCATGTGCAATCATTTAGCTTATTTTTCAACCTCTGAAATCTCAGGTCAATATGAATTAATCCAAAAGATTAATAACGTATACCATCAAAAATAATTTGTAAAAGCAGAGTGAAACGTTTTTAAATTCCATTAAACCATCTTACTAGAAAGACAGTAATTGCAAGTATAATCTCTTCATTGTACATAGTCACAAATTCCAACCCTCTTGTAGAAAATAGCAGACTGATATTTTTGAATGTATTTGGTCTTACATTGTTTAGTTCCAGTTTATATTAGTCAAATATTTTATTTCTTTTCAACTTGTGAAATGTTAGAATTCCTGATTAAACTGAAATGTAAAGAATAAAAAGAAGCAAGCAGAGATTAAAAGAACACATTACAAAAGCTTTCTTGATTTACAAAACTTTCCTTAAAGGAAAGCAGAAAGCCATTGTAATGGTTAAAGACTGGGCCCTTTTATGTGGACAGATGGGAAGTACTACTAGAAAGGGTCAAATTACCTTAGGCTAAAGACCAAGGAAACTTAACTGCCCCAGGCCTTGAGTTTTGTGGTGAGAACAATTCATTCATTGAGCACTAAGATTCAGTAATCAAAGTGTATGAGGACAAAGGTGTGATTTTCATCTTATCTGAGGACAAGCCAGTACCAATTCAAATGAAAGAAAATGAAATCTACCATATGACTAAGATTTTTTTTTTAAAGGGGCGATCCTTATTTCCTCACTTCTATTTAATTTTGTAAATCACTGACTATATATAATAAGACAAAAATATACTGTTTCACAATTTCAAAAAATAATTTCACATTATATTTTTAAAGTATCTTCAGACATCACAGAGGACACAAATTATGCTGCATCAAAAATTTGGGGAAAATGTAACTGCACATACTTAACACATATTCTACAATCTATTTAGGTTTCGATGTCCTCAGTTTTATGCATTTTTTTTCTGACATTACTCCGAATTTCGATGAATGGCCAGAAGAATCAATAATCTGGATCAATGTCATTATGGGGCATAGCTGGCTTGGTTTCTCAATGCTAGCCTTGAAAACAGCTGCAAAGACTTACAATAGACTATATTTAATTTCACCTATTTAAACTTAACTACAATATTAGGTAAAAGTGGAAATAAATGAATATATGGAGAAAATACATTTTTAAGGTAAGGTATGTAGTGAAATCGTTGCAATATTTATCCTAAATTCTATATTAATCATCTGCTCCATATGAAAGCATTTTCTCTTAATAAGCACAGAAAACTTGCACGTGTGCCTGTTGCCTTTTTTCATTATTGGGTGTTTCACTAAAATAAAAATAGTGGAAAATCCAGAGGACAAAAGGGATATGGAAGATGCAGGTCCCATTGGGACACCATGGCATGAAAAGAAATGAAAGACCATTATCTATTATGACAAGGTCAAAATTATTCTTTGTACCTTGGGCTCCTGATAACATAATCTTCAAAAACCAAACTGGCAAGGGGATAAATTTGGACTTATTCAAGATTATAAAAGTACCAAATAAGAATAATAAGAAACACCTAGAGTCTTATAATAGAGTCTCAAAATTCTGAAAATACTTAAAAATCTAAGAAGACAAAAGGAAAATTAACAGTAGATGAATCCTGACTTAATTTTATCCTGCTTCCAGAAAGACTCAAAGATATTTATATTCAATTTCTATTTTAAATTAACCTCATGATCCTCAGTACTTATTTCCAAATGAATCCACAATGAACAATGTAGATTAGATTAACACTGATTGAGATACAAAACATAATTACAACAGGAAAGTTTAGTAAAATTTAATCAAAATATATATTAAAATTCAGAAAACAAGAGGGATGGTGTCTCATGAAAACAGACCAGTACAGTATAGCAAAGAAACCAGGGGGAGAGAGAAGATGAGAGAAAATACTGGGGAATGATATTGACCAAATCATATTTTATGTCATGTACTAGTATAAATATGTAAGAATGAATATCACACAATTATGTAAAATTATAATACACCGATAAAATATGTAGAAAAAATCATGTATTGGAAAGTAAAAATTATGGGGAGAATCAAGTAATAATATGTTCACATAATTCCATTTCTAGAGTGATGTTTTCTAAATATAAAACTTTGGAATTAACTACCAGCTAATATTGTTTATTTAGCATATATGTCTATATATAAATCTTTTATCTAAAATATAGTATTAAGATATAAAGAACAACATCTAAAGAAACCTGGAGGCTTTTCCTGTAATAATCATAATTATAACTCCAACTATGGTATGATAGTAACTGGATTTACAATCACCAATGCACTCAAGCAGTGTGGACTCCAGAGTTATTATCTAACCAAGATGGTACAAATAGCGGTATATAAACATCTTCTTGGAACTCCCCAGTCAAGAAAGGCTTCCACTGATTACTTAATTAAATATATTTACCTGGAGTAAAGAATTACTTCAGCATTAGCAAGCAGATAATAAGTCTGAAATAAAAATTTTTCATTTTTGTTAGGTTCTATCATTGAATACTTCCATTTAGTAATAATTAATATCTGTATACTGAGAATTTTCTTTATAAATGGCTATTAACTTTTTAATAAATAAGTCTGAAGTATTTCCCATTAAAAGGGACACCTTCTCTTAGAAAAATAACAAACACTTTCAAATAAAAAAAAATAAGCCTAATGATCCAATTTTGGCTGTTTATTTTGATGGTGATGCCATCTTAAATATGAAGGCAATTTGCTGAAAGTGGTAAATTCACTTCAGTTACATCTAGAAATATGATAACATTTTGTAAAATCTAGATTTCCATCATTTTTCAGCTATAATGAATAAAAGAGACATATTCAAGAAAAATTGAAGACACCAGCATCAAGATATCCAGAGTCATCCAGAATCTTTAAGGAAGCCCTGGCATAAACTCAAACCATGTCCCAGTAAGATAATTTCTCAGGGGACATATTGCCTCAGCTTTGAAGGATTTATCTCAGACAGATTCATCTAGGCTATTAACAATTCTAATTCAAAGAACCCAAACAAGAAAGCAAGCAAGAAGCAAATAACTGGATTCTTTTTTTAATCCTAATTCTAAGCTTCCATTCATAAACAGAAGCTACTACAAGACAGAATCCAGATTGTTGTGTGAGTTTTATATTTCTTTAAGGACAAAGTATAATTTTATGTTCTTCAAAGATTTACAATACACATTAATTTATGTAGAATAATACTTTATAATGCATTAAACATCAAAGCATAATATAGTGAGCATAAAAACCCATTGGCATCAGATTTTTTAATTAATTATTAAAAGAACACATATATGTGGTAAACCACTTAAGGCCAATCATAAAACCATACTATTTTTTTCTTTTGGGATATAAGGTGACATTTATATGACATTTATATCCAAAAATGAAAAAGAGTAAAAGCCCACAGAGACAAGGTGTGTGGTGGCTCGGTGCGGCAGTTGGTGGCCCGTGCGGGGAACGAACCCGCGACCTTGGTGTCACCGAGTCACCACACCTTGTAGATTCAAACAGCAATTCTTTATTCTCAAACTGTCACCAGCACTCTACACGCACGTTCTGGGAAAATCCACACCCTCCACCAGGCTCTGCATACCAAATACTCTCTGAATCCGGGAGAACTCAATGGAAACTCAAGGAGCAGGCGCCTGAGGCAGCAGGATATGCCCTATTCCCAGCAGGATCCACCTTAAACCTGGAACCACCCTATTCCCAGCAGGATCCACCCTAAACCTGGATCCGCCCTAATCCCTGAGCAAGGTCACCTTTCAAGGAATGTCACTGCAAATGACCTGGGTCCAAGACAAGCCCATTTCCACAATAGAGAGTCCTCCCTCTAAGCAACATTGGGTAGGCTGACAAGGAAATTGCCATGCGTTATTCCTATTTGGCTATGGCTCTCAGCAAGATACTGCAAGGTCAGACTGAAATACCAAGACTTTCACATCACTAAACCCTACTGGCCAGAGATGAAGAACATCTAGGTTTTAAAATTCAAGAATAATGTATTGACTCAATAAAGCAAAGATGAAGGTAAATTAAGTAAAAATCAATGTAGATGAACCTAAGAGAAAGCTGAATATGGCCAAAAAACAACTTCATCAATGCAAGAAAAGAGAAACAGTATGTATCCACAATGTGAGCCAAATGAAGTTTCACTGCCTCTCAACTATTTACTCAGTGAATTTCCAGGTCAATACCTATGCTGTAAAAGATTACCTATTCCACTGCAGAAGATCCTCTACTGATTTTTCTCTGGACAAGATCTTCTCCAATCATGTTTCTTTAAGAGGCCATATAAGGTAATAGTTTCTTTAGCCAAATCCACTCTGTCCAAACATTAAAGAATACATTAAGGAAAGCAAAATGATATAGGTTAAAATTATAGGCCTTAATAAAGGACAACAAGAGCCAAAAGCATGAAAAGTAACCAACTAACAATTTACCTCTTCCTTTTATCCCATCTCAAATTTTACTGGGGGAGTCTGCTTTTGACCTTTGATAAATAGATTTGTCAATAATGTACAGATATCAAGGCCACAACTTAATCCTAAATGCAAACTATATAGGTCTGGAACAAATCCACACAGTAGGATAAATTTTAAGAGTTTCATGTGTAAGAAGAAATGGTGTGCAAAACAATATTAACATTTTACTGATTCTTGTCAATGACTGAATGTAGATTGGGGGAAAAAGGGAGAATGTAAGTGAAAAATTACATATTTTAATATGTATTAATAGTTTTAATAGTTTCCCAACAGAAATAAAATATGTCATGTCTTGGCACAATTTTGTGTGAAGGTAATTGTCTCATATGTAAAATGAACTTAAATTTTACATTCATTATTAAGAATCCTCCAAGATCAGAGAATCTCATTAAGTGTGAGAGGCAAAATAACATAAGAGTCTAGAACAATGGCACAGACCTATAATCCCATTAATTCCAGAGGCTGAGGCAGAAGAATCACAAGTTCGAGGCCAACCCAAGCAATTTAGCAAGACCTTGTCTGAAAATAAAAATAAAAAGTGCTGGGCAAAGGGGAGGGAGAAGTGGGGAGGGAGTGTGTGATAAGGAAAGATGGAGGAATGAGATAGGCATTGAAGCCAGATTTAAAGTTAGGTAGTCGGTGTAATTAGGTAAATAGGGCCTAATATGGAGTAAGATCCAAAATGGAGGCCATGTTGAGAATGAATTCCGGGAAAAGCAGAAAACTCTTGGAATGTTAATGAAGTCTGGGAAAAGCCCAAGGCCCAGAGCCCATCCCAAAGAAGTGTTAATGAAGATTACTTCTTTGGCCCACCTGTGCCCCCCCCCCTTTGGGTCTTCCCACCTACATTCCATCACTGAAGGAACTATAAAATGGAGAGACAACTGCACTTCCACAGATTCCATCTCTTGGGTCCCCTTCTTCCTCTGGGAGAAGTCTTTTCTGCTGTCCTTTAATAAACTTCTATTTTCCACTCTGACCTTGCCTCGGTGTGCTTCTCTAGTGTTATACTTCAACACTGGGGAAGCAAGGACTCAGCGGTAACATCATTACCCTAGGTACATGTATGACTGCACATATAGTGTGACCCTACACTGTGTACAACCAGAGAAGTAAAAAGTTGCACTGCAATTGTGTACAATGAATCAAAATGCATTCTGCTATCATCTATGCCAAATTAAAATAATTAATTTTTTTAAAAAAAGTGTTGGGGATGTAGCTAAGTGGTAGAGTGCCTCTGGGTTTGATCTCCAGAATAATAATAACAATAATTAATAATAATAACAAACACATTTGTACATATGATACTTATGATAAATAAAATAATAAATATATAATATATTACTATATTATGTTTATGTGATATACTTATTTTTATAATTATCATTATTATTATTATTACATAGGGATATGGGGATGGTAAAATTTACTTAAACTACCTAAACCTCGATTTCTGAAAATGAAGATTGTACTTAACTGCTTCACTGAGTTGTAAGGATTAACTAAATTACTAAATGCAAGCCAGCCTATGAATATGCCACAATGAAAGCCATCATTCAGTATCACTAATGTGTACTAATTACAAAAATAAATGTGAGCCAGTACTGGGCACATAGCAAACACTTAGATAGTACTGGTTATCATTACAATTACCATGATGTTTTACCTCAAATTCTTTCAGAATTTTAGAAAATTCAGACTATATTCTATAATATGATTTTACTAGGACCGATTTCTCTGGTTAAGTCAAATATAAAATAGATATAAATTAATTACATTAGTTAGAATATTTAAAACTCAATATTCTTCCTTTGGTCCACTGTGAATTTCAGTGGAGATTTTCCACATATAGAAACACAATTTCTATAACATAAGTACTCTCTCTATGGTGCTTAAAAACCTTCAAACATCCAAGAATGTACTTATGCAGTTTGATTAGCCCCTTATGTCAAATAAATGAGCAGTTTTTGTAAACACTGAGTGAAACACAGGTCATTCTAAAATGAGAAATTCCCTATAGTCTAATAAATATTACAAATGGAATTTCTCTGAAATAATGATTTTGTTCTCAAAATAAGCCTAACTTTTAAAAAGCCAGAATTTTAGGAAAGTAATAAACATTAAAAAAAAACCTTTTAAGTAACAAAATATAAATAGGTATGTTTGCATATAAAATATGTAGCAGGTCACTGGCACAAAAACATCCTTTTAAACAGGGAACAAAATCTTTCATGAGGTTAAATTTGTTAAATGGCTATTATATACTAGAAAAACACATGCATATAAAAGAGCAGAAAAGAGCTCTAGTCATCTAAGAAATGAAATGTAAAAGATATACTAGGGTTACAGGTTAAAGGCATATAAGACCAGTCAACAGAATAATTGCTAGGAGAATAATTTAAATATGAAGCTAAAGTTGATCTTCAAAAAGTAAAGACCAAAAACCTAAAATTTGTAGGGATTGAATCCCCCACCTCTATAATATCAAAAAGATCCTGGACAATCATGGAGGAATGTATTTTCTGGAAGTAGGCTTCATCTTTGCCCCAAATGGTCATGGCATACCCTCACTCTCCAATTTACCCTGAGGATTTGACTTTCTAGTTTCTGGACTTTATTACACTTGGGTCCCTACCACCACGCTAAAATGTGAAAATAAATCCTAACAAATGCAACAAAAAATACACAAATTCTCATGGAAAAGCATAATTTTAAAGAAAAGAAAATCACAAGACAGCTTAATATTAATTAAGTAATTTTAGTTTTTTGATACTGGGGATTGAAGCCAGGGGCACTTTACCAATGAGTTACAGCCCCAGATCTCCAGTCCTTTTTATTTTTATTTTTATTTATTTTTTTATATTGAGACAGGGTTTCACTAAGTTGTCTAGGTCCTCTTTAAGTTTCTGAGGCTGGCTTTGAACTTCTAATTCTCCTGCCTCAGCCTCCTGAGTTGCTGGGATTACAGCAATGCACCACAGGACCAGATTGGATAGTCTCATTTTAAATTAAAGATCACAGACATGGTAGTTAGAGTTAATGTAACTTAGAGCTAGCTCTTGCACTCACTTGTGCTTTCTCTTTCTCCCTCTCCCTCTCCCTCTCCCCTCTCCCCTCTCCCCTCTCCCCTCTCCCCTCTCCTCCCTCTCCGTCTCCCCTTATTTTTATAAAATTTCACTGCCTGAATTTCTTTCAGGTACTAAGTTTTGCAAAACCATAACAACTATCAGAACTTCTAAGGACACCATTGATTAGACAGCTGTGTCTCTTATCTGCATAAAGCTTATCTCAGACCATTTCAAATTATATTCCAATAGTTATCCAATTATGTATAATGTAAGATAACAAATATTACTATATTGTCAATTTATAGATAAGAAAATTAAGTCACAGAGGTTAAGAGGCATTATCAGGCCCTTATGAAAAGCCCAGAAAATCAATGCCAAGTGATAAGCTCTAGAACATTTGTTCACTAAGATTTTGGGACTTTTTCTTTGCTTGGCATTGTAGTAAATCGAGAGTGACCAGTAGTGACAGGTCCTTGTTCTCATGGAACTGATATATTCCAGGAAGGAAAACCAATGGTATATGATCCCATCCCTGCTTGTTTGTGTGTTTGTGGCAAGTTACTGCTAAAATGGCAAGAGAATAATATTCTCCTCTTCCCTGCAACCATAGAACTGTTCAAGGAATTCTAGGTTACCATCAGAAAGATATGCTGAATAGATAACAAGCTTCGACTAATGTACACAATGCCTCTAAATTATACCCCTGAACAATGCCTCTATATTATACCCCTGCCTTTGTGCAAAATCAAAATGCTGATGGTGTGTATGTGAGAGAGAGAGAGAGAGAGAGATGTGAGTGGAGCAGTAGAAGAGATGGTGCCACATATTCCAGAAAAGGTTACTCCTCTCTCTGGCTCATCAACTCAGATTGCCTAAGAAATCTGTCCCATCAGGTGGTCCTTTGGTCCCAACACTTGCATAAGCATCAGTGGAGCATCAGCTTTCATCATGTGCTGATTAACCAAGTTCCTCCGCGATATATGAACAAAACCGTCAAATTTTCTGTGGAATTTATAACAATATTTTCAAATTGGTTAATATTTTCATTTTCAAATTGGTTAATATTTTCATTTTCAAATTGGTTAATATTTTCATTTATTAGAGTTATATATTATAGAATATATTTTTTTTCCTGTGGTGCTGGGGATCAAACCCAAGGCCTGGTGCATGGGAGGCAAGTATTCTATCAAGTGAGCTATATCCCCAGCCCAGGGAATATATATTTTATGGAGATATGACTGAACTGTTTGGAGAAAAATAATGCTTTCTAAATCCAGTCAATTCTGTTAGTGATAACCCCAAAAAGAAGTTATACATATATAAATATACATGCATACATACATTCACATATATATTATATACATACATACTATATAATACCATGTCCAGCTCTAAAAAGTGGTGAATTTGAATTATAAAAAAGTGAATACATCAAGTTTTCTTATACACACTCAACATTCTAAATTGTGACATAGCCACATGTACACTTAGGGCAATAAAATAATGTTGAATTAAATATTAATCAAAGGTACAATTATGCCTAATCAATTTCATGCCTTGACATTTTAAAGGACAAAAGCAAACTGAAGTATAAATTATTTAGAAGATAAAGCAATCTATGATAACATCGAGTTAATTATCACATTAATTGTCACATTCCAGGGCAAAGTTAGAGAGGCATTCCTTTGTTCGTATTTTCTTCATCCAAAATTTCATGAATAAATTATATGTCTCAATCCTATTTTTTAAAAACTACAGAATATTTGGATCTGACATTCTTAAAACAAGGGGTGGGGGAAGAAGGAGCTTGTTTTAGTCAACTTTTCTATCACTGTGACCAAAAGACCTGACAAGAAGAATGTAGAAGAGGAAAAATTTATTTGGTGATCACAGTTCAAAAGTCTCAGTTTACAGACAGCCAACTCCACTACTCTGGGCCTTTGATGAGGTAGAACATGGTGGAAGCTATGGAGGAAGAAATCAGCTCAGGACAGAGACAGGAAGCAGAGAGTGTTCACTCACTGGGACAAAATATAAACCCCAAAGGCATGCCCCCAATGACCCACCTCCTTCAGTCACATGCTGCTGGCCTACAGTTACCACCCAGTTAATCCCCATCAGTGGATTAATCCACTGATTAGGTTAAGACTTTCATAATCCAATCATTTCACCTCTAAACCTTCTTGCACTGTCTTACACATGAGCATTTGGGGGATACCTCATATCTAAACCATAACAAAAATGAAGCTGAATCTGCAACAGGCATCTAAAAATATCCCCTCAGTTTTTTTAAGTAAGTGTGTGTGTGTGTGTGTGTGTGTGTGTGTGTGTGTTTTCTAGCATTAGCATCAATAAACTGCTTTTAAAACTGAAAAGAAAAAAAATATCAGCCAAATTAACTTTCTTCCTATTTGCCCTAAGTAAGACTAACAATTGTAGCTTAGAAGATGGCCCAACTGACTCACAGAAGTAGGTATCAGTGCTGAGGATTTGACTTTCTAGTTTCTGGACTTTATGTCTTACTTTAGGCAAAAGCAAAATGAGTATTCTAAACATAATAAATATTTAAATTTGTAAATATGTAACATATATCTGCCAAAAATATTTAGATTTTAAATGTTTCCATTAAAATGTTTTGTTTTAAGATAAACTAGCACATTTTAATCTATTAATTTATGTATGAGCAGTATATCTTAGATTGTTAAAACAAACATTGAGATAATCCATTATACTACACATTTAACTATAAATATTAATGAATAATTCTTTCTGATTTAAGGAAAGCATGATGCCTATTTCCATTGATGTATATCAATACATCTTTCTTTTTAAATACTCATGCATAGTATCTGTTATCTACTATGAAATTGAAGACATGATTTCATTCTACTTAAGATACATTAAATTTTATAATATGAGGTAATAATGGTTAGACTATTATGTTAAGTAATATAATGTTGTATAAATGCTTCTTGACTTATGATGGAGTTATGTCCGGAAAAACCCATCCTAAATGGAAAGTACTGCAAGTTTAAAATGCAGTTAATACATTTAACATACCAAATATCACTGGATTAGCAACAGAGCATACCGAAAAGTCTCTGTTATTTACCCTGCTGATCTGATAGCTGACTGGGAGCTGCAAATCCTCCAATGCCCAGCATTACTACAGAAAACTGTACCATATAATATTGGTTTGGGAAAGATGAAAAATCAAAGCAAGATTTCTACTAGGAGTATTACAGTTATCTAGGTGAGAAATCATGGTGATTCTAATTAGAACAACAAAGAAGATGGAGATAAATGGAAAGATTCTAAAGCAATTTAGGGGGAAAAAAAATCAACCAAAACCTAATTAACTGATGTATAAAGATGGAAAACAAGGAGGGAAGAATCCATCTCAGGGTTCTGGTTTGGGCGTTTACTGGTGGTATTATTTTCATAGCCAGGAAGCAACAGAGGAAAGGCAGAGATGAGACATAAGATGGAAGTCTCATTTTGAAGATTTGACCTGGATATGCCACCATGATTTCCAAATGGAGCAGACTGTTGAGATCGAGGTTAGAGATAGGAGACCAGGAGTAAATTAAGATGATGTTGGTTGATGAATCCAAAGAGGTAGGTATGGCCATCCATGGTAGATCATAGAGACAAAAAAGGAAATTCCCAAGATACTTGAACAAATTAGCTATCAGTAAGGAAAGACTCAGCAGATAAATAAGAGGAAAATTATATAGAGCCACTATACTTTGCATGGTCTATTTCCACAATCAAATTTATATCTATTTGGTTAAATTGCTTGACTTTGGTTACATGCAAACCTAATATATATGTGATAAAGCTGAGTGCCATGAAATTCTGGGAAAGCAAATATTTCACCAAGAAGGCTAATATATATCAAATGCTTGAAAGAGGTAAAAAAAAATATTCATTATAAAAGGCAAAGTTTAGAAAGCTGAGGTGAAGGCAGTTACAAGCAACACAATATTGGTACGAGAGAAAGGTAAGGCCCACCTAGTGTTAAGAATCTCTTGGCAAAGTTTTGGGAAGCACCATATTTGAACTGCCTATCTTTGGAATCTCAAATGAATTCCTGCATGTCCTTCAATATGCTAATGATAAAAAAAATACCCAGAAGCCATAATGGAAACAGATTAGTATACCCTATTCTTACTCTTAAATTCTTCAAACAAAAAAAAAATGAGGAAGATAATCACATACCTACTCCTCACATAAGCAAGCACATTCCTCCTACAAAAGGCAAAAAAATAATGGTATTCAAAATGTTTTATCAGAAACTAGTCAGACTAGCCAAAGTATTTTTGGTTCACAGAAGTGTGGGAATCTCAAAAATTTAAATCTTCTACTTGTGTTTCACATCATCAGATAATTTTTTAGACTCTGAAATCTTACATAAAATAGGAAGGCTTAAAAGTTTAAATATGTAACTGGGTGAGTTAGTACACACCTGTAATCCCAGCAATTCGGGAAGCTGAGGCAAGAGGATTTCGAATTCAAGGCCAGCCTCAGCAAAATTGAGGCACTAAGCAACTCAGTGAGACCCTGTCTCTCAATAAAATACAAAATAGGGCTGGAATGTGGCTCAGTATTCAGTGCCCCTGAGCTCAATCCCCAGTAGCAGGAAAAAAAAAAAAAAAGTTCAAAGATGTATTTTCCAAATTGTTTTTTAACAGTCCAAAGAAATATTACATCAAAACATATTTTGAGAAAAGGCCAAAGAACTATTACAATGCTAACATCACCAGTAATGATAGCTTTACAAATCATCAAAACCAAATTTTGTCACAAAAGGCAGGGTATACAATGATAAATTAAAAATATGTACTGTTTCACAAAGTACATATTTTATATGAATTTTAAATCCACTTATATTTGAAGAAATGACTGACCCTGGCAACTGAAAGGTCATTCAAAATGTAACCATATATGGATTTATTTTTTAAGTATTTGCCTTCCTCAAATAGTGAGAGATATTCTTTGGGACCACAGATATGGAAAGAACCAATTTAATAATGTATGTAGCATAGGAAATAGCAGACAGTATAACAGGTACCACTTGCATATGGAGAGTGTTGTCTGCCAGGGACAATTTATATGCATCAACTTTCATAGTCCTTCTGTGTTAGTCAGCTTCCCATAACTACAAAAAAATACCTTTAAAAATAACAACTTAAAAGAAGGAATGGTTTACTTTGGCTCATGGTTTCAGAGGTTTCAGCCTGCTGTTTGTTGGTCTGTTGCTTTAGTCTCTTGGCAGCACAGTACAACATGGCAGAAGAAGTTGTTTACCCCCTGGCAGCCAGGAAGTAAAGAGAGAAAAAGGAAAAGATGAGGATCTCAAAACCCTTTTCAAAGGCACTCCCATAATAATCTAACTTCCTTCCATTAGGCCCCACCTCTTAAAAGTTCCACCACCTCCCAATAGTGCTACAGGCTGAGAAACAAATATTTAACACCTGCAACTTTGAGGGAAAGTCCATATTCAAATGATAGCATATGTGGCTCAAGCGGTAGCACGCTCGCCTGGCATGCGTGCGGCCCGGGTTCGATCCTCAGCACCACATACAAACAAAGATGTTGTGCCCGCCGATTACTAAAAAATAAATATTAAAAAAATTCTCTCTCTCTCTACCTCTCTCTCTCTTTAAAAAAAAAAAAACAACAACAATTCAGGCCTTCTTATAATCTGCTGACCTGTGTACCTTAAAGAAAAAAAAAAAAAAAAAAAAACAAATGATAGCATATTCCCACACCTCCATGAGGTCAATGGAATAAACATTATACAGAGAGGTTCAATCACTTCAGCAAAGCCATAGGGCTATGCCAAATGAACATTTATTGAGTTTCTTGGAAACGATGTTTAATTTAATGACAGAATCAGTTGTATCTACCTATGAAGAGTTCCCATAACATCTTCTGTAAATAAGAGCCATTAGAGAGGATTATAAAAACCCATTTTACTAAAACAAAATAAAAATTGTCAAAGAAAAGGTCATAAGAAATGTATTATTATTCAACTGGCGCTGATGACTAAAATCCTGAGGGAGGCCTTAAAAATGATAACCAACCTGGTCCTCAGAGAACCCATTTCAGAAAGAAGAATACAGAGACATAAGTGGTGATTAATTTTTAAAACATAAAAAGGAAAGAAAGAGAAAAATGTTGAGGAATTGACTGGATTGCCCATCAGTGTTACAGAGTAAACACAGAATTTTAAGGTTCTTTGGGGGATTTAGGCAAACGAAGAGAGTTACAGGGAGAAAGGTAACTGTCCACAGGTTCTCAATCCACTGGCCATGTAACTATTTCCTTTCTCCCATCAGATTTGGTTCTTCTCTGCTTTCTTCCCAGAGGAAGATCCCAAAGGAAACAATGATAAATCATGTTTTTCAAGAATTCCCTTAAGAAAGGTTTTATAAAATAGCAACCTGCACTACACTTTCATTTAAGAACTAAGGGAGGCCAATTGGGCAAACTGTGACAAATGCTAACTTAACATGATCAAAATATTCTAAATGGCCTTCCACATCTAATGAAGGCTCCTAATTCACTTTTCTGGTGTCCTACTATGATAATAATCTGATTTTTTTTTAAAGTAACTTAATGTTACTCAATCTACACAGAGTGAAGTATTATCTGGTGAAGGTATACAGGATGGTAGAAGAGGAGACGCGAATACAGTATAACTCTTTTTAGGGGAGAGTTGTCTTTTCTCATTTTCTTTTTAACTTTCTGGCTTTTATTTTAAATTTTGCTCCATCATTGACTAGGTAAGATTAAAAATGCCTTTATTCAGGCACACTAAATAACTTGATCATAAACTTTTATTTCTCTTGACAAATGTAAAATGTCATATGCACTATTAAAACTTCAATTTAAACTGAGGTTAAATACGATGCAGCTTAAAATGTGACTAAAGCTACAATTTCTACTTTGGAGACTAAGAGACTGAGATTAGAAACTACTTTATTATGCTCAAAAACTTAAATTAAGTATCAGATATACTTTATTAAAAATTAGGTCCCTAATAATGACCTTCAAACATATGAGCTGCTATATAAAGGATAGTTTTTCTCTGTTATCACTTAGAATGTAAAGTGAAAGAATTAGGCTTCAGCACAAGATTTAAGTAAATTAAAGTAATAATTCTGTGTTAACATACACTAGTGCATAAAAGTTATATTGATGACAGTGGCTAGATAATCTTTTACTCTGAATCTCTTTTACTACAACAAATTATCTTCAGACAATTTAAACTAAAAGTCAAAGGGACAGATTAAATGACTTCCAAATGACCCTTCCAGCATGGTTCTGTGCTTATTAATAAAGTACATTTTTCTTATAGTTCTCATCCTAGCAAAGTAAAGAAGGGAATCCAGCATTTCATTTTTAGGTTAAGCTAAGTAAATGTAGGCTTTCATAGGTTTACTTAAATACACCTAAGATAATTTCCCTATATCACTTTCCTTGATAAACAGTGACATGCATATTAATAAGGGTTTGAACACTTTACATTCTGCTTAACATCCCACTAATTGTACTTATTTCAGTCTTCTTTGTAAGTGTCCATACAGAGGAAATATTATCTCTATCTGGGCAAATGTATTTCTCTCCTCTCCTAAGCTGAATTCTTACCCAATCTGTATCTCCTCAGGGCTGAGCTTGCCTTTTTCTGTCTCTCTGTCTCCCTACCTCACTATCTCAGACATATCAAGTTCATCTATGTTTCTCTTCCCATATCCCCCTTTGTTACTTTAGTTGTCTTCCTCTTCCTCCATTTCACTTGTGCTTTTCTGTGTGTGCCTCTCCATTTCTGCCCCTAATCTGCTGTCCCTACCTGTCTCTTACAAAGTCCCACCCACCCCACACTCCTCTCAACTCCTCAGGGCTTTTTAAGTCCAGAATCATTTACCAACAGTGTTTAATGGGCTTCTCTCAAAAAATCTACCATAGTATGCTCACATTCCAACAGGGTGTATTTGGCTTTCAGGAAACAACAGAGGTCTATGACCTCCAGTTTAAGATTCCAGACTGATTACACTAAAATTCTGCTTCAGTTTCCAAAATGCCCTCTGAAACCTATGCCAATGAAGAACTAGTGTACATCAGTGCATCTCAACCAAATCTGCATAAGAATCACCTGAAGATATTGTTAAAATCCAGGGTCTGATTCACTTGGAATGAGATCCAACATTCCGAATTTCTTACGTGCTTCAAGGTGATGCTAATGCTGCTGCCATGAAGCAGATTTTGAACAGCAAGCTCCACTTTCTGCCAGAAGCACCATCAATCCAGCCCACACCTGAGCTTGCAGCCACTGCACTGCTGAACAACAAACCATCCATACAGGTGTCTTCTCTTTCAACCTGATATTGCCTCATTATTGCATCATTTATATTACTACTGGCTTTTTACACTGTACTTTAACTGATTTTTTCCTTCATTTTTTATTTCATCCACTACACATCACAGTTTAAGATTACAATATAAAATTTAAAGCATTACTGTGCTTTCGTTTCCTTTTGATTTCTCATCAAATTTGCTTTGCTAAATATAACTGTACTTCACTATGACAACAGATTTACATATAATGCAGAAATTACTGGAAAAGGACAAGAAGGCAAAACAACTGCTTTACAAAATAATTATTTGGTGTCTTTTATTCCAAATTCAGAAACAAAAGGAGAAAGCACCAAAAGGTTGCTAGGTCCTATTTTGCATTTATATTTGCTATTTGTAAAATAGGTCAAGCTCCTCCGTATACCCCTTTAGGAAACAAGGCAGGAATTGTATCCTTATCAATCAAGAAGTTTAAACCTCTTCCTTTTCTATTAGCCAATCATTAGGGTCGCATGTTGCCCAGAAGGGGTTACTAGATAAGGAGAGCCCAAGCTACATGTTAGATCCTAAAAAATAACTCACTTGGCTTCCATATTACTAGAAGTCAGCTAAGTTCTCTTAGTCATGTTATCCCCAGAAGAGAGACTTAAATATTCCAGAACTTTGAATAAAAGAAAACCTCAGGAAAATAGTATCTTCTGACTGCATTATTTTTAAAACTATTTTTGACAGGCTGAGTATCTAGCTCAGTGGCAGAAAGCCAGCACTGCAATAGTAATAATATAATTTTGTTGATACACAATATTTGTATATTTTTATACAGTTCAGTACAATAATTATTTTTACACACACACGATGTATAATAATCAAATTAGGGTAATAAGCATGTCCATCTCATCAAACATTAATCATTCCTATGTGTTGGAAACCTGGGTACAATTTTTTAGATATTTAAAAATATATCATAGGTCATTGTAACCACAAGTTACCCTATTATGCTATACAAAACCAGAACTAATTCTCCTAACTCTGTTTTGGTGCCCTTTAATTTCTTTCTGCCCCCCTATTCTTCCCAGTATGTAGTGAATACTATTTCACTGTTGCTTCCATGAAATTGATTTTCTTAGTTTCAACAAATGAGCAAGATTATATGACACCTGTCTTTTTGTGTTTGGACTTACTTCATTTAATATATGAACATCTAGTTCCATCCATCTTGGTGCAATTGACCAGATTTCATTTCTTTTTTATGAGTATTATTCCATTTTTTATATGTATCATATTGTCCTTATTCATTAGTGGACCTTGTCATCACCAATAATTGCAATTCTTGCAAAATCTCAACTTCTGTCTCATCCTCCAAAATTCATCAAATATTCAATCCCCAAATCTAAGTGTCCCTTTTTTCTTTACCTTCATTATTACCGCCAGCTTCAAACCATCATCACTTATGCCTGAAATACTGTAATAGCCTCCAAATTGACCTCCTCCAATCATTCTGCAATTCAGTCTATACACAACTCATGTACCACAAGGATGATATTTTAAAATACAAATCAGATCAGCTCATCTCTGTCATTGCCTAAGGGATATCTACTATCTCTCATTTCTTCAAATATGTACAATTACATCATGTTCCTATGACTCTTTCAATGTATTGTTCATTTATCCTGAAATTATTTTTTAACTCTCCATCTTGATAATATTCGCCTGTAACTTAGTCCTCAACTCTAATCTCATTCCTTCCCAGTACTTATCACAATTACACAGAAAGTATTTATTTGTATGGTTAGTTGCTTATTTTCAGTACACTTGTCCCTCTTCCAACTATGCTAGTGTCTTTGAAGGCTGATATCATTTCTTTTTGATTCACTACTGAAAAGATAAGCTAAACAGAAGGTTTAAACAAATCATTTATGAAAAACTTCCATGTAAGGACAGGCTAAATTTTAGTAGCTTTCATATTTTTATTTTATAGCTTCTTTTTTAAACATTATTTTAAAAAAGTTGCCCGTATTGTATAACAAAGACACAGAAGAACTTTTATGCTGCAAAGACATTCAGCAGTGTTCTATTCTAACCTGACAATTCTATGGCTAAGCAAGTATGGATTAAAAAAAATTAACTGATACATAATGAAAGCTTCAGTAAATTATATTTCAGTAAAAATTAATTATATTGAGAAATTTAAGTATGTTCTTAATAAATAAACATATCACCAAAATACAAGTATTAAATATGAATTATTCTCAAGTTACTCTATGCATGTGAGAATGACTTCTAGCATTAAATCACAAATAAATTAGGATTAAGAGAAAAGGGGACCTAATGATAAGATCTGAGAGATAACCAGATCCACCTTTTTGTTTTATTAGGTTTTACAGACAGCAGTGTGGATACAAGGAGACCCTGCCAAGAATTTCTCATAAATAACAAAATACTGATTTGATTTTCTGGAAGCCTCAAGGGGCTTTATATCTAAGTATCAACTAGTGTTGAAATAATCATCTTAGTACTTTTCAACATGTATGAATATCATTTAGTTTTTGAAAAAAATAAAAGTATTGGCTCATGAGACTCATAATGGAATATGTCACCTTTAACCCCAAGATTACTGGATTGAATCTGTTCCCAGATAGTAGATCTAGTAATATTCTGTAGGCGGTTGCTGACTTGTAACATCCAGTCTGGAAAGCTAAGCTTTTCCATGTAGTCTCTGTAACACAGCTGATTATGTCATATGTGTTCCAACATTTTCAATGCCTGTTTTAGTCATTAACAAAACACTGAGAACTAAGGCCATAGCTCTGTGGTAGTGCACTTACCTGGTATACTCAATCCCTGTTTTGGGTCCTCAGCTCCACAGAAAAAAACAAAAAGATAAAGAAGGATTCTATTGAGAATATATGCTTCTGTGGATCATTCTGAGCATGGCACATATGGGGAAAAAGAAAAAAAAAAAACGACCAGAAGGATAGTCACCAAAACTTCAACTTCAGCAACCCCTTATGTATTAAAAGACCATGAATAGTTGTATATTTTGAAAATATTCTATATGGGGATGGAGCTCATTGGTAAAGAATATGTGTTTGTAGTCAGTTTTTATGCTGCTGTAACAAAAAGGCCCAACCAGAACAATATTAGAGGAGGAAAAGTTTATTTGGGGGCTCATAGTTTCAGAGGTCTCAATCCAGAATTAGCAGGTTATATTCCTTGGGGCTTGAGATGAGGCAGAACATCATGGTGGAAGAGTGTTGTGGAGGGAAGCAACTCACACGATGATCAGAGAGCAGAGAGAGATAGTGTCCATTCCTTAAATACAAATAGATACCCAAGAGCCCCACCTCCAAAGAGCAACTTTCTCTAGCCACACCCCATCTCCCTCCAGTTACTACCCAGTTAATCCCATCAGGAATCAATTCATTGATTGGATCAAGGCTATAAGCCAATCATTTCTCCTTCAAACCTTCTTGCATTGTCTCATCAGTGAGCTTTTGGGGGACACTACATCTAACCCATAACAACATGCCTAGTGTGCACAAGTTCTTGGGTTCAAACCCCAGCACCATAAAACAAACAAAAAAACTGTTGTATAATGAACATATATCACTTCTGGCAATAAAGTATGATTTTTAGAAGTTATTTATAAAATTTTTCTGTGTAAATTATCATTTTTAATTTGTGTTTAGGCATAAGAAAGGAAATGTCTAATGTGATCTGAGTCTAAGATCTTTCTTGAAATTTATTATAGGCATGTGAAACAAAAAAAAAAAAAAAACAATAAAAAATTGTAAGCCAAGAAGTTAACCAAAGGTAGGCATGGTGGGTACACGTCATAATCCCACCTACTTGGGACAGTTGAGGCAGGAGGATCCTGAATTTGAGGTCAGCTCCAGCAACTTAGGGGGACCTTGTCTCAAAATTCAAAAAGGCTGGGGATATACCTCAGTAGTAGTAAGGCCCTGGCTTCAATCCCCAGTACCACCAAAAAAACAGTCAACCTAAAACACTTGAGCTTACAATCTATTGTTTAAGAGCAGTTTAAAATGGAATATAATCTGATGATTATTAATTGCCAGAATATATAGGGCATTCTCTGATACCGCTATTTCCTCTAACACATTGAGATGGTCAGCAAAGTTGTCCTTTCCTATTGAAACATCCATTAAAACTCAAACTTTCTATTTATGCCTATTGCCACTGTCATTTCCCATGTGCACTGTAGAAAATGAGTTTCTGTTTTTATATTTCACAACTACTCTTTGAAAGGTAAAAACCCAAAATGTGAAGGAGAATTTGTATAGTCTTTCAAAAGAAAATAAAAACTCTTTTCTCTTAATGCAATATCCAAAAATATTGTTCTTGCTCTTGCTTTTCCCAGCAAATACGCAATTCACACTACATGTGCTGGAAGAGATAACATTCTACACTTACTTATAACAGAGCTTAAGACTGATATTTGAATATGACAAGTGGCTCCATGGACTGCTACTCATTTATATCATAATTAAGATTTCATAATTTTTTTCCTGATTTTTGTTTCTTAGTCACTTAAAATGATAAAATAGTTTAAACCTAACAGAAATGTTTAGAGTTTGTTATAAAAACATTAACAAAGGACTACTCTGGTCAATAGCTTCTTCACTTAAATGAACATACATAAATTTTTTTAAAACATTTGAATGCCAGGCTACTGCTATAGCTCAGTGGAAGAGTGCTTGCCTAGCATGGGTGAGACACCGGGTTTGATTCTCAGCACCATATATAAATAAATAAATAAATAATAAAGTTCCATCGACAACTAAAAAATATTTTTAAAAATCTGAATATCATCCTGACTATAAACATTATAAAAATGAATGTGTTAATTTGTCCCTGAAATAAATGATTTCAGTCCAAACTATCTGCATGTCCTGCATTATACAGTGAGTATTCATGAATAAGGGAAATTTTTCCATACCATCAATTCCATCCAAAATGGAATTTAGCATATCCATCACACTCTTTACTTAATTAGAAATTAATTTAAGGACAATTTGATGACTGAATCATTTCATTTAAATTTCTGTATCTTATCAAATAAGTTCTGAATTCAAAATTGAACCAGGGTTGATAGCATTTTTTAAATCAGAAGCATCCACAGCTTCTTCAGATAAAAGGCTTTGTATCAATAATCCTTCCATATTCTATTATCTGATCACATTGGATGTAAGGGAAAAAAACTAGTAAAAACAACAATAATTAGACATTAATTATAACAATGTGCAACATATCACACATACAGTATTTCATTTAATCATGAATCAATTTGGGAAAAGCAAGTACAAGAAAATGAAAATCCTGAAATGACTCTTTAATACTTCTCTTTGGAATAATGGGAAAAAAAATATGATATGTAAAAATATTTTAGAATTTGGTCAGAGTGTTTAAAAATGGCAAGATTTTCTTTTTCTTCTTTTTTTTAAAGTAAAACAAATTGAGTAAAGGAAACAAGGATTTTTAAAAAATGAAATATAAACCCAAGTCAATTCCAAAGATGAAAAGTTTATCACAGAACATGTACCTGTTTAGGTGAACACACACATAAAGTATATATGACTTTTCTGACATTACCAAAAACCATCTCATTTCACAAAATAGCTATTTCTAAGCTCTGGAGTTAACACCACAGAACTCAGGGATTCTTGTCTATCCCGAGTGAGGAGACTTGAATTCTGGTTTTCATTCCATTACTGATCAGCTGTATGATATTGAACAGATCTTCTTTTCCATGATTCTGTCCTGATAACACACACACACACACACACACACACACACACGCAATCATTCAGGTAATTTAAAATATAATGACATATTTCATTTTCACCTCATCTCATCTGAACCATTTCATTCCCAGGAGGAAAGTTTCCATCTACCCTGGACTAGATTTTGAAAATACATTGTATTGTACCCAGGTAAATGTGTGTATGCACCATACATATTCATTTCATTTTCTTATTTTACCTAAGTGAGGAAAATGGGACAATACGAATTCTAAAACACTTTGAGAACCATCATTTTATAATAACAAAAAGGTCATCACGTATTGAAAGCAACAGAGAATATTTCTTCAAAAGACAACATTTTACTTCAAAGTATTGAGGATCTAATAAAAAAAAAAAAAAAGAGCACTCCAGTAAATAAATTCTAGAATTACAATCTTTGATTAATTAACAAAAATGATTTTTTTCCCCCAGGAAATACAGTTTTTCTATGGTTTTGCTACATAGAAGGCCAGCAGATGTCTGCCTATTCTGAAGGGAATTTCTCTTTCTCCAGAGAAAACAGCTTAACTAGGATACAAATAGCCATATGTTGACTGTACCACTGCTTAGCAGATGACTTAGCCACAGTCTACAATGGGAAGCTTGAAGGTCAGGGTTCAAATAAATTTTTCTTAAAATTCAATGTAATTATCTAAGATCAAATTACTTATTAAATACAAGCTATATCAAAGAACTGTGCTATTAATCTGTGCCAGGCATAACATAAACTTAATAATTGGTGATATTCAATGTAGGATAATAAATCAATAAGATATTTTCATAAGCATTTCATAGACTCTCCAACATATATAATCCAAAATAAGCAAGAAGATTGCTTTTTATGTATAACTATAATGCTCTAATAAAAAAAAACTGCTTTGCATGATTCTTAAGGAAAGCTAAGTTTGAAACTGAATTAGACACATAGTGAATTATTTTTTTATGCAGTGCTGAGGATTGAACCCAGTGCCTCATGCATACTAGGCAAGCACTCAGCCACTGAGCTACAACCTCAGTCCCCATAGTGAGTTTTCCTAAATCTTTTAAACAGCAATGTCTTCTAAATTACATAATTAAATATCCCTAACAAAATATGTCATTCTTCATTTGCAAAGAGAACTAATAATGAAGAAATAATTTAAAAAAAACACATTTGTGATTAGAGAGATTCTTTTCTTTTATAAAACCCAAACCAAAATTTCCAGGTATAGATATTAGAAATAAAGGCTGCTGAACATATCTTAACAGTCATATTTTTAAACTTTATAATAATGTGAAATAAGTTTACCTGCAACAAAATTCAGTGTTTAAGAACAAGGAAGACAGTTTTCACCACATGGTAAGAATAAGCACCAAAATGTGAGCCAATATTCTCTGCAAGAAGGTCAACCCTGGTTATAAATGTAATGTAAATGAAAATAAAAATAAGCTAAAGGTAACCAATAAATATAATCCCTAGCTGCATTGTTCCCATTTAAATAAACTCTACAGACATAATATGCAAGAATATTATCATTTCTCTATAGAAATAAGAGTTTTAAATGGCATTCCATAATCTTTTTTTTTTTTTCAAAGTTTGAGAGACTGACAATTATGAGGAACCAAGCAAGCCAGTTGTTGTTACAGCTGTAAAACTTGGTTTAAGCACAAGTAAAACACTGATAAATGTTTTTAAAAGCATTACCAACAACTGCACTGTGAAACCTGCATTGCCTCAAGACACTTTTGTTAATGCTATCACTTGGGGCTACAGCGTCACTACAAAATTAGATGCAATCTTTGTCTTCCTGTGTCTGAGCCTTGGGGAAAGTAAGAATAGTACTCAGTGAACTTCTGGTACCTAAACTAAGGAAATATTAAAAAAAAAAAAAAAAAGTAGTATATTCTCCAAGAAAAAATAAAACCCAAACTGTAACCAAACTTTACACGTTTATCTTATAGAAATATGACCCATGCTTCCCCCTTCTTTCCATCTTATTTATTAACAAAGCATACAAATGGCTAATTTTGGATTTAGGACAAAACCATTCTAAAGATGGTGAATGAGCAGAACTTGTTTCTTAAAATAAATAACTGAGCTAGGCATGGTGGCACATGCCTCCATTCTCAGATTTAGGCAGAAAGATCACAAGTTCATTGCCACCCAGGGCAACTAAGCAAGACCCTTCTCAAAAATCAAAAGTACAAAGGGTTATGGATGGGGTTCAGAGATAGAGCAACCCAGGGTTCAGTCTCTAGCACCACAAATAAATAAACAAATAGATACATAAATAACTGAAATACAGTGAATTCAATTACTACATATCTTTTTGTAGCAAACTGAAGCATACATTTACTAAATAATAGTTTCTAAACTTTAAAGACACAAAATCCTTTTAAATGGTTGAGTAATTTATTTTTCCCATAAACTTATGTTCAAATCATGTCTCATTCAAATAAAATATTTTTCTATTCATTGTAATTAACCTAGCATAAAAATTATTCAAAACAAATGCTCCTTAAGTTTTTTTAGGGTTTCAAATTATTATTATCTTTAATAAGAATACTTGTTATCAAACTACCCTAATTAACTAAATTTTACTTGACAAATTTATAATATCTATGCTTTCTCCTTGTATAGATATAGTGATTGTTACTGTTCAAATATTTTTAAAGTTTTTCTATTAAATTTTATTCAGTAAATTAGCTGAGTGTGGAGACACACACATATAATTTCAGTAATTTGGGAAGCTGAGGTAAGAAGATCATAAATTCAAGGCCAGCCTCAGCCATTCAGCAAGGCCCTAAGCAGTTAATCAACACCTTGTCTTTAAAAAGAAAAAAAAAAAGGTTTAATCAGTAAATTAGAATATTTTTTTCCTCTAGAGCTGGAAAACATTTTGAGGACATAATGATGAACATCATGCTAAAATTTGTGAATTATGCATGAAGGGGCTCTGTCTTTGAATATTTTGCTGGTAGAAGTGATATAATGATCTTGTGTCTGGTTTCAATTCTGATTGTACATTTGTTGAGGGGGATGAACAGCTTTTCACATAATGGCTTCTCAAGGTAATGGAATGCCTACCTTAGAAAGAACTTAACTGGAAACTAATAGTATCTTTAAAATACCTACACAAAAGCCAGATCAGGAAAGAAGGCTGTCTAAATCCCAATGCATGAAGGGCATCTTGATCATTGGAGTGAAACTAAAGGTGTTTTGAAAAAGGAAGATCGAGAAGGTGAGCATTTAGACCTATTCAAACCTATAACTTCCTTCTTAAAATCCAGACAATGATAAGAATGTGAGTTGAGCAAAAAGTAATCCAGAAACACCAGATGACTTTTTGCTACTCCTGTTGATACACACTTCATTTATTAGAAATTATGATTCCAGAGAACAATCATTTTGATTTTCCCTCTGGTTTTCAGTTTCTTACCTACCAGAAATTGGAGCTGGTCAACTTGTTCTGTATTAGCTTTTCTGATTCTCTAAATTTGTTTTCAAGTGCTAAATTAATTTTACCTCTACAAAGAATTATTAAGCGTAAATAGACCAAAAGTTAGAAAGGTGCCAGAATCTTAACATTGAAAGATGACTCAAACAGATATTATTTAAAAATAAGTTGAACACTTATACTTCTTTTGTTTGAAAAACTACATTTAAAGTTGGGCTTCAAAAAAATAAAAATAAAAGCAAAATATCTTTTTGTTGTGATGATAGTTTTCATACACCTTGCTGAGTTCATTCTAAGACTTCAGGGAGAGTCAAGGCAATACAATAAGACAGTGAAATGCAAATACTGGTTTCCAATAAACAGTGAAAAAATATGAATGATTAGTTTTGTTATGCTTTAAAATGTTACTTTGTTTTATTCTAATTATATTTTATGCTCATATCATACCCTTTTGACATTCTGTCTCAATGTAAGCACTACATAACTTTGTGAAGATGATCAAATCATTTAAGCACTCTGGAGCTGACTCCACATTAATAATACAATTGAGCTGGAATAATTATCTCTAAGTTCTTTTCTGTGTCTACAATTTTATAATTATTTATGGTTCTATTTATTCAAGTTATAAATTAAATTTATATATTAAAATGCTAGAGACTATGAAAATGATTATATTATTAAAATGTTAAACATAAGTCATATGAAAATATTACTTATCTGGAAAAACATATAGAAATATATATAGTTGTGAATACAGTTATATATGTGGTTAAGGGAATTAAGCTTAATTTCATCTGTCTCTCCAATCCTTATGCAGAAATTCTCAATTTTTTTTTTAAAGAGAGAGTGAGAGAGAGGGAGAGAGAGAGAGAATTTTTTAATATTTATTTTTTAGTATTTGGCAGACACAACATCTTTGTATGTGGTGCTGATGATCGAACCCGGGCTGCACGCATGCCAGGCTTGAGCCACATCCCCAGCCCAATTCTCAATTTTTTTTAAGATTTTTTTTTTTTTTAGTTGTAGATGAACACAATACCTTTTTTTTTTATTTGTTTATTTTTATGTGGTGCTAGGGATCAAACCCAGTGCCTCATGCATGCTAGGCAAACACTCTATCAGTGAGCCACAACCCCAGCCCAGAAATTCTCAGTCTTTGTCATAGATGTACACCAGGATTTTTCAAGGAAATGAAATGTTTTGGCTACCTCTTGAATATGGATAGAAAATAAGAGAAGTCCAAATCTTATTCAAATAAAATGAACATTTAGACTCTAAAAACAATTTAATCATTAGTGAACATATTCTAGCATAACCTACTAGAGGATTACATGCACCATTTTTGACGCTTCACTATAGAAGCCAAGTATAAAGCCTAAAAATCTTTTCTAGATTTAGCATTGAGAAGTATAATATACTTCCAAGAATTAGAAATTGTTTAAAACCATACCTTATATTACAAGTTGAAAGTAATTCTTCCAATGAAGACAACTTTTTAAAATCCTATACTATTCTATTTGCAGTCACACTATGATATTCACTATATTTAGAAGCCACAAAGGAGGGGAATAAGACAAATTCAGTGAAATTGTTAACAGAAAACAGTTCCAAATCAAAAATCAAAAGGTTCAACAACTACACGCACAAACCTCAGTCTACCTAGAATAACTAGCTAGAATGAAAAATAAAGACAATTTTAAAACTAAGTTTCATTCAGATATAAAAAAGTACAGAGGGTCCTCAAGTAAAGCCTATTTATTGCACATGCTCTATTTTTCATTGCCATTATCATGACTTGGCCACTCCCCCTGCCAAACACAGAAAGCCCATTTTACTTACTAGCCACCTCCAGTGATGCGTTGTGGCTCACAGCCTCTCCGAGGTAATTCCTTGCCACACACACGTAGACCCCTTCGTCAGGCCTACTTTTTCGTCCATGTACTATACGTAAGAAAAATAAAGATCCACTTGGCAGCAACATTCGGTGTGAGCGAGGGTCATCTTTGTCTGTTTCCACTCTCTCCCCGCCTTTGTACCATTCAATAGTGGGTGTGGGGCGGCCTTCAGCTTTACAGTTCAGAGTTGCAGGTTCTCCTTTTGAGACAATTAGGTCAGAAGGGTGTTCAACAATTCGAGGTGGAAAATCTTCCTGTCGAAGACGGGAGCCTGCAAAAAAAGAATTGACAAAATATCTTCCTGTTTCGCTCAAAAACAGTTAAAAGCCTTATATCAGAAGTTTTTAACCCTTTTATTTAAACACTACCTAATGTTGACCTACCCTTCCTATCCTATCTGCTAACTAATCCTTCTGGCATCCACTTTGACTGCACCTTCCAAATCCTGAATTCTTTTGACCCTCCACTTAGAAAGTTCTCTTGCTTACACTCCACTTGTACAAATCCTGTCTGCTGTTCAAATCCCTGGCCATGAATCATTTCAGAGCCCATTACATTGTTTATACCATGCACAGTGCCTGCTTTTGAAGAGAAAGCTGTCAGGGAACTGCTAAACAGCTTCCTGAGTATTACAAATAATACCATGGCTTCCTGGCATCTCCTTTTAACTATCATCAATTAAGACTCTAACAAAACATGCTGTACACAAATGAAAATTTATATTCAAATACAATAAAATTTTTTCATATAGATTCTTATCTCTTCCTAAATAATAAAATCTGTGTGTATATATATCTATAAATATATTCCCCACAGCTTTAATTAATAAATTTATTTCATTATTATATTAATATTTGAATATTAAATAATTGACTCCAAATGAATAAATACAATATTAACGGAAAAGAATACTGCATAAGGAGCTGCATTATGGACCTTAAATAGTACTTAAGAAATGAAGGTCTATATGTATATGTCATTTAAATATATCCTGTCTTTGTGCCTTATTTTTCCAATGATATTATAATCTCACAAACGGGATTCATGTTTCATATTTTTAAAACTCCTATCTTATTTATGCTTTGTATAGCGTAAATATGTAAATTACTCAAATTCAACAGCCCAAGTCTTCATTAAATGGAGCCCAGAACTTGTCTCTTGCTGATGTTTGAAACTCACTCAAGAAAGCACAATAGAAGCAAGCCTGCCTGACCCCTCCCTTCCCGCCTCTATACCTCCTAAACTTTCTCAGTTCAGTCTACTCATGTCTATTTCTACAGCCAGCTACTATCCCAGATTCAACTACTATTCCTCCTGCCAGGGTTTGGGAAAGCCATTGAAATAGTTTACTTCCATATGATCCGATGAAGACTCTCAGGTACAAGCACAATCTGAGTCCTGCTCTACTTCAGAGGCTCTTGGAATAAATCCACTGCTCCTAAGTCTTCAAGGAGACCCACAAGAGCCAGACTTTTCCTTCCCTGATCAAACTCTCCAGACTTCCTGTCCACTCCTTCCTCTGCTCCCTTCTCTCAGTCTTCCTGGTTCCACAGACATAGTGGGCTTCCTCCTACCCTGTGGCCTATGACAGCCACAGGCCCTGGGCTCCAAATGAACTCATATTACTTTACACCGACAATTCTTTCAAATCTCTGTTTCCCCAATTTTTCCCCAAAACTAAATTTTGTTTCTATAAACCCAAGCAGGACGCTTTAAGTATACTTGGTAACAACATTCAGAATTATAATTTAAGTCTATTTGTCTGAGGCTTCCACTATGGTCTTTTCCCCACTAGTCTGTAAGATCTGTGGGTCTGATTTTGGTCATGATTTTCTCTTATATCTGGCACAGTTCTGAGCACACTACAGTACTGAGGAAGTGTGTTGAACCAGAGATATAGCTTAGTGTTAGAGCACTTTCCCAGAAGATACAAGGCCCTGGGTTTGCTTCCTGATATCACAAAATAAATAAATAAATGATGAATAAATGAAAAACTAAATGAAATTCTAACACAAAAGAACTAGCTAAGCAGAATGCATTGCAGCTTAAGAATCATGCACTGTAAACCTGGCTTGGTAGCACACATCTATAATCCTAGCAATTCAGGAGGCTGAGGCAAGAGGATCCCAAATTCAAGTTCATCCTCAGCAACTTAGCAAGGCCCTAAGCAACTTAGTGAGACCCTGTCTCAAAATTAAAAAATAAAAAGGACTGGGGATGTGGCTCAGTGGTTCAATCCCTGGTACCATTAAAAAACAAAAAATGGAATCATGCAGATATACTTTTTAAAAGACTTATAGACTTTTTAAAAGACTTTAGACGATTTAATCTTTTATTTTTTTTGTACTGGTTTGAATCACTGAACTATTTCCCCAGTCCTATCTATTTGTTTGTTTGTTTGTTTGTTTTAAATTTTGAGACAGGGTCTCCCAAAGTTGCTGAGGCTGATCTTGAACTTGCAGTCCTCCTGCCTCAGTTTCCTAAATTGCTGGGATTACAAACATGCTACACCACACAGGACTTCTCTTTTAAAATTGTAAGCAATATATACATTGTTCAATCTTAATAGAGTATAAACCCTGCATAGGCTTATTTATATTTGTGCCTAATATGTAAATACTACAATTTTTATTTTTTCCTAGTGAAATGAATGAAGTGAATGATGAAACTGAAAGATCTATCATTTGCTTATAACCTTCAGGAGACAAAAAGTTATAAACTTAATCAAATAAGAGTCTTACTATCAGAAATACTGACAGATAGCTTTCAATTAGTGCATGGTAAACAGTGTGCTATAAATTCTTTAAATGCAACCAGACTCTAAAAGAGGGGGAAATAAACCAGCAATATGTGGAAAAGATGAATTGGAAATTCATACTATCTATATTTAAGTCAGGTGAAATTAATATTAGTTTTAGATTACTCATAATCATCAATGCTACAAAACTCAGAAAATAAAGCATTGTAATATATCATTGGCCTTTCTCTTGACTATAATTACAAAAGATGGATGCTGAAGAAAAAAACTAATGAGATAATATATATTTTACTTATTTATTTATTTAGGTGCCAGCAATTGAACCCAGCAGCACTTGGTGAGCTTAACCATTGAGTCACATCCCCAGCCCTATATATTTTATTAAAGCAAATTTTAATTTGAATTCTGAAAATCCATTTGAAATAGGTAATAGAGATGCATAGATTCCTATAAGTACATGGCCATCCAAGACAGCCTAAGCAAGTCAGAGAAACACAGAGAGACATGGAACTTGTGATAAACCTTGAAAATGAGTCTTAAAGAAAAGAAAGGAGATGATTTCACCTAGAGGAACAGCTACAAGAGTATATGGTACACTTATGGGACCTGCAAGTAGGTTATTATGGCTGTATATGAAATGCATGTCATCGAAGTCACTGAAAAATAGCTACAAGAAGTGATGTGATAGGCTTTGTACATCAAGCTGCAGTTCTGCAACCTAGCTGAAGGCAACAGGAATCCATGTAAGTAAGGGATCAGTATGACCAACTTTGATTTTAAAGAGGTCACTATTAGCCAGGGGCACACACCTCTAATATCACTTACTGGAGAGAATGAGGCAAGAAGATCAGAAGTTTGAGGTCAGGCTGGGCAACTTAGAGAGGCCCTGTTTCAAAAATAAAAATTAATAAGTATAGGGAATTAGTTCAGTGGAGAAGTACCCCTGGGTTCAACCACTAGTACTGAAAGAAAAAAAAAAAAAAAAAACAGCTCACTATGGCTAGTAGGAAGCTGGACTTAGGAAGGTAAGTTAGAGGAAGATGAAGAGCATACTTTTGTACCCTTTAAGCAATAAATCTGAGAACCTGAACTTAGACATTGACAGAAAGAAAAACAGGGAAAGTCTAATTTTATTATGTCATAATAAAATTACTGGCAACATGGAGGATAATGGAAATGAAATACAAGGAAGCAATGGAGGAAGGAAGATTCCAGATTCCTGATCTCGAGGATAAGTGAAGAGCAGTCAAAATGCAAATAGGAAACCAGAGGGAGATTGGGTGAGAGGAAGAGGGGAAAAGCCGATATTTATTCAGTATGAGACATGGAGAATTTGGGGTATGTCTAGATTATCAAAATGCATATGCAAGTTGAACCTTAGAAAAGAAATCTCAGCTAGAGCTGTGGATTAGAACAGAGATGGAGACAAAAACCATGGGAAAGAATAAAACTATCTGGGGAGAGACTAGAGGAAGTAACGCCGATTACAGAACCTGGAGGTCACCCAGGCTCCACTGAATGGCAGCCTTGCTGAAGACTCCCTCTATCCTAACCTGCAGTTCTGCAGAGCTGGACCACAGCCAGCATGACTTTTGGGAATGAAGGATTCAGACCCAAGTTTTCACCATGATGTTTGTACAGCAGCATTCAGTAAGAGTTTTGGCAATAAAAATGCTTTCTATATTATTAATGACTACATTTTCAAAAATGTTCTGTGAATACTCTTTCCTCAGGTCATTACTAGCATTGCTAAAAAAAAAAAAAAAAGTCATGGATCTCGGTGTCTTTAGTTTTGCTAATGTACACTGTGAGGTACCAGAAAAGGAATATGATATGCAGCATTTCCCAAACTTATTTAGTCATTGAACTCTTAGTTTTTCTTTTTTGCAGGATATCCCATTGAACTTTGCTTCTGAGAAACACATTTAAAGAGAAAATATATACTATGAAGCATATAATAATCTGAAGAGAATGAATACGTTTAGCAGAAGAAGCTATTTAACTGGAGTAGACCAAGCACCTTTGGAAATCATAGCAAACATAGAAATCTTTCATTTCTCACAACGAAAAAACTTCATGAAAGGGACTTTCCAATTTCTGAGTCATATTTACAATGAATGATTGGTTAACCTCCATAATAAAACCATAAATGCTAGTCATCATCTTTATAAAAACTGTAATAAATTAGTCTTTGTAATCAAGTTTAAGCAGGCAAGAAAGAGATCGAAAAGAAAACTGCTATTAATTATCCATCATCTCCTTTCTCACAACAACATCTTTATGAGGTGGGTGTTGTTATATCTGGTGTCCATATGGGGAACTGAGATCTCAGCTGTCATTCAGCTGGGAGATGGCAGTGCTGGAAGTCAATCCTAGTCAAATCCAAAGCTCTTGCTCTTGCCAACTAGACCATAAATACTGCTAGGATTAACTGGTTAAAATCCATAGAAAAATGAGCTATGCTTTCCACACTAGAATTGTTCATTCTGATTGCTTCCTTGTAAAATGTAGATGATAAAAAGAGCAAGAGTTGGGCTCAGTGGTGTATACCTGTAATCCCAGGAGCTTGGTAGACTGAGATATGAGGATCAAGAGTTCAAAGTTAGCCTCAGCAGGGAGGTCCTACACAACTCAGGGGATACTGTCTCTAAATTAATAAAAGTGTGGGGGGGGGCGGGGGGGGACAGGGGCTAGGGATATGGCTCCATGGTTAAGGGCCCCTGGTACCAAAAAAAAAAAAAAGAAAGAAAGAAAGAAAGAAAGAAAGAAAGAAGAAGTCAAACCTAATGGCATCTATTGTTCTTTCCCCATGCATAGAATGTCTATCTGTAACCCTAATGACTTCAGAAGCCCAGTTCTTAGACAATTATTTGTACTATTAAAACTAAATATGGGGCTGAGGATATAGTTCAGTTGGTATAGTGCTTGCCTCAAGTACAGGAGGCCCTGAGTTCAATCCCCAGCACCACAAAAAAAAAAAAAAAAAAACTAAATATCACTAGTTTCAAAATTTTTTCTGGCAATATACGTGAAGAAAAAAAATCTCTGATATTCTATCTGTAAAATGAGAAAAGTCACCCAATTTTATACTTATAGCTATGGTCCACTTTCTCAAAGGACACTTTTTTTTTTTTCCTTTTCTTTACTTCTTCTTCTTTTTTTTTTTTTTTGTAGTACCAAGGACTGAACCAGAGCCTTGCAATGCATACTCTGCTACCAAGTTATACCACAATTCTCAAAGGAGGACTTTGAGCCAGGAGCAGTTGCCTACACCCTGTAATCCCAGCTACTTGGGAAGCTGAGGCAGAAGGATCACAAGTTCAAGGCCTGCCTGAGCAACTTAATTGAACCTTATTTCAAAATAAAATAAGAAAGGGCTGATGCTGTGGCTCAGTGGTAGAGTGCTCATGTACACAGCCTTAAATTCAATCCCCAACATCTAAAAAAAAAAAAAAAAAGGATTTTGAGATTTACAATGAAATCTAATAGGGAAGTGCATGAGTACATACAGAATACATAAAGACCCCAAGTCAGACATATTAGTCACTAATCTTCCTCCCTCAAAGTGGCACTTACCTTCCTCTGTCACAATGTAATCTTATTCATTGTGCACAAAAAGTTTTCTCCAAACATAAATTCTGAGTCATGTAAGCTACTACCAATCACCATTCCAGTTTGTTATATTTTAAATAATTTTGTTATATTTAAATTATAAGTTATAAGGTTTTTATAACATTTGATAAAACCAACTTCTAGATTTCAAACATGCTCTGCATAGGAAACTTAAAAGTTACAAAGAAGACATAGTAAAAGAAAAGGGCAGATCCTGAAAGGAGGCCTTAACAAGGAATTAGGATGATATTGTCAATTGCTGTCAGAAAGAATCCTGGTAGAACTTAGGAATAGAGCCCCACTGACTTCGAGCAAGACCAGTATCCCAGAAAAGGACAGAGCAGGATTCTTTCAACAGCTGCCTGGTTGGAAGATGAAATATAAACACCAGTGAATGAAATATCTAAATATTTACACAACCACAGCTGGAAAAAGATATATAATACATAAGTGCTAAGTATTTCAAGGAAATATATCAAAGTCACATGAGATTTATGATGAGGAAACCAAAGTCTTAGCTGGATGTAAAGTGTTCCCCCCACTGAGACATCATTTTCACAGAAACACAAGCAAGTAACCATTTAAGAGACTGACCTTGTTAATACTCTGCTGAGGGGTGTGTGTATGTGCATGCACACACGTGTATAATTTTATCTATATAGCTTCACATACAATATATAATTTTATGCTTTTTTTTCTTCTATATGATTTTATTGTTTTTTCTACCATAGCATAATTATTATAGAATTATGTTTATTTTTATTTTCAAGTTTCTTAGTAGGCCAAGAGCAAAAAAAGTATTTTATTAAGAAAGTCTTATTGGCTCCAAATTTCTTTTCCATATGCTTTGGTAGATTAAAAATTAGAAAACCTACAATTATTAAAATATCCATCTGCATGGTATATCGTATTAAAGCATCTTGAAGCAAAAAAATGCTTATAAAATTGCTCAGATCATAAAAGGAACAAATTGAATGAATAGCTGACAGACAACACAATGAATATTAATAGACAATTTGGTGACATCTGCCCAAGATGGGGTGGCAATGTAAACAATGGCCTTGACAAAAATACCTATATTTGTAAAAGAATATTTATATTCTTAAAGGAACCTTGCTTCTTATGTTCTTTACTTAAGCTCCATTTACATTTTTGGGAGTAGAATGGCCGCCAATTACTAACATCCATCCTATCACAGGCACCAATCCTGTAATTTTCCTGTCAGAATCTCAACCTAGAAGGAGATATTTGTTAAAAATAAGAAAGCAGAACCCATTAATTACTCACTATGTAGAAAACAGACTTAAATATCCTCTATGGAGTTACACACATTTCTCAAACACTCATGCTTACTGTTGGAAGAAAGATTATAAAAACACTCCACACACTACTGAAAAACTAAATCTTCCACCTGAAATCAGATGTAGTAAAAGAACACAAGGGAAACAGAGTGTAACAAAAGAACCCCGTGATGAATAGATCATGGCATTTCCCTAGACTACTTTGTTTTATCCTAATTTCTCCTGATTATAATCTTTACCTAAAGAAGATTACCTAAAGAAAAAAAGAACTACTTCTAGCCCAAGTTAGAATAATCTCAATAATTAACTGTCAGGGGTAGAATGTATCATCTAAAATGATTACCAAAATAGACCCCAGTGAAATTCCAGGAGTGAATTCCTGTTGTTTTTGTCACATTCCTATATAATCTAATATCATATGACTGTGTCCCCAGGGATATAAAAAAAGAGTGACAGTAGCATAAGTTAAATTTTAGAAACCATTTTGCCTACCCCACCCCCATTTTTAATAATATGGACACTAAGTAGAAGAGACTAAGGAATTAACTGCAGGAATTGCCTCAGCTGAGTCAAATCAGGCAGGATTTCACCCGGAGCTGTAAATAAAAAGATTGGAGGTTGAAGCTGGCTAGCTGAGTTCACTTTTTTCTATTTGCCCTTTAGTAGAAAATTCCAGTTAATATGCAAATAGGAGGATTTTGCTTTCTAAAAAATGCCAAGCGAAAATATTTGTATATCTTAAAACCCAAATTCTACACTTTCTCATCCATCAATTTGCCCATCATTTGCTTATTTGTTTTTCTATATAGTATTAGGATAAGACTACTTATAATCTTTTATAAATTGTGCTAAGTACTGCCAACATTAAGAAATATGAAATATAAAATCACTGATCTTCACAGCCTAAAATCTTCCTAGGAAGACAAAAATATTAACAAGAATGATATTAAAGAATAAGATCCATTCAAAGCAAGGCAGTAGTAGAAGAAACTATAATAAGAAAAAAAAACAACTCTAGCATCTATAGGGAACCTAGTTAAAACTAGAAACTGGATGAAGATTGCCTGGCTTCAAATCTGGTACTTGTTACTGTTTAAACCCAGACTTTATAGGGCAGCATAATATCTGATACACAAAATAATATTATATTGACTCATGGGTTGAAACCATAAATCTAGTGTTTTGGAAGCTGGTATAAACACCATAAACACCGTTATTAGATTTTATAATCCTCCTCCCTACCATCTTCTGAAGCTGCATTAATATTCTCATTAATTTATAGAGAAATTACATTTTTCCCCTAGATTTGTAAACATTTTTGCAAACTAAGCTCAGTCCCTAATTGTAGTTGAGACTCCAACTCAAGATAATTTGATTTTGCTGGGTGCATTGGTGCACACCTGTATTCCCATCAGCCCTGGAGGCTAAGGCAGAAGGATCAGGAGTTCAAAGCAGGCCTCAGCAAAAGTGAGGCACTAAGCAACTCAGTGGGGCCCTGTCTCTAAGTAAAATACAAAATAGGGCTGGGGATGTGGCTCAGTGGCTGAGTGTCCCTAAGTTCAATTCCTGGTACCTAATCATCACCATCATCATCATTATCATTATCATCATCATCATCATCAACATTTGATTTACACAATTTGGGGCAGGTTCTGGCACAATTCTTGTAAAACATCTTTCAAAAAACTCGAGAAATAAAATAAAACAAAACCAGAATACTTAACATGGTAAACCTATTTTTTCTTTCCCTGAGGTCAAAAGCTGACTATCTAAAGCCATCAATAATAAAACATATCTGATCATTGGGGAAAATGTTCCCAATAGACTCAATAACTACAGAAATACATTTTCCTTTTATTATAATTATTAATGCATATTAAATGTGCAAATTAATGGGTTTCACCATGTCATTTCATGCATACATATATGCTGCTTTGATCACTTCCACCCTCCCTTGCTTTTCCCTCTCTCCCCACTCTCGAAATGTATTACTTTCAGATTTAAAAGATATACTAGTTCTTTAAAAATACTACTGGATGAATTATCATATTGTCTTTAATTTCCTTTTCATTAAAATACAAAAATACCATAGGTAGCAAGAGTATGGAGTAAGTTTATTTGTATTAGTGCATCTTTATGTGTATTCTCATGGACCAAAATACCTAGATCTGAAAATATATATTATATTATAAAATATAATAGCTAATTTCAGCTGTTAGGCCCAAATGAAACTTTGAAATTTTCACTAACAAAGAATCCTGAACAATATTTTGAATTGTGAGTAACATTATTTGGGTGATCCCATGATTTTATATATTGCTGTAAATATATAGTTATTCATAATCATGAATTTTCTATGCATTAAGACAAATGACATGGATGCAATCAATATGAAACTGCATTTCATTTCTGATATAATAAGGTAATAACAGATGGTTATAAATTTGAGCCAACTATAATCTCAATATCCAGAACATGAGCAGACTTCCCTATTGAAGTGGCAACTGCAAAATACTCTTATAATTATAAAAAAAAAAACAAACTTTTTTACCAAATTTTCTCTGTGATCACTTCTGAAAGAAGAATATTCTTAAATTAATCTTATTTGTTTCTTGAAAACATATTTTCAAGTCATAAATTAAAAGTGCATAAAAGCAAGTAATAGATACATTCAATTGCTTAATCATGGGAAGGTTTAAAAAAATTACTATGTAAAGTAATGTTCATTTTTTTTTTCACTAAAGAGTTGCATCAGGTTTTTAGAGTATCTGTTTATTATAGATACAATTTGCTAAGAGTCAATAACTTAAAATCAATTTATGTACTAAAAATAAAGCTTTCAACTTTACTTTTTGAATTAGGTAGTCATATTGTGTCATATTTGAAGGGCCCTTGATTCCAATGTGAGTTGTTAATGTCTGCAAGATAAGAGTATGGAATTGCATTTTAAGGATAATTGTCAAAAGACAATTACACTTCTGGAAAACAAAATACTTAAAATAACCTTTTAAAGGATTACCGAGAAATCTCTATAGGAATGCAGTCAACTTCACTCAATTTAAAACCTCAGTACTTTTGACATGAAAAAGAATTTCTGAAAAAAATCTTTTACACATTAGCAATCTTTTACACTAATTGTAATGGTTCCCTCCTTATATCTTCCCCATTCTTCTCTCATGATATCTTGGATTTAGTTCTTACAGATTTTAAGAGATGCCCTAATAACAGATGCTGAGAGGTTCAATCTATTCATTTGGCATACAAAACAAGGAAATTTAAAGGGTATTCCAAATATTATCAAATTATAAATTTGAAGTAATAGCAAATACTTAAATAGTAGTAAACATTATTTTCTAAAGGGGTAAGTAAATAATCACTTCAAAACAAAGCTACAGTGCCGTTGGTCTAACTGGGAAAGTCCACCATAAATAAAATATTAACATATACAAATCCAAAAAGAAAAAGAAAACAAACCAAAAAATGTTTTACATCTAAGAGCATTTCACTTATGAGAAATATCATATCAATATGCATTTATCATTTGTGTTTAAATGCAACTTTAAAAGGGAAATACTTTTAGTCATTATCTTAGAAATGGTTTAACCTGAATTTTAAAGAGAAAAGGCCATAAATTAGATAGATAGATAGATAGATAGATAGATAGATAGACAGACAGACAGACGGGGGAAAATTAATGATGTTAACACACTTGAGCACAGTTCATAAGTAGTTGAACCACACTGAAAAATGTCGACAATCCCAGGGCCTAGAAAAGCACTTAGCATTTGGCAGGTCCTCAATAAACATTTGCTGAATAAATGATCAGTAAGAAGAAAATGGCAAATGAGCCCACATGTATTAAAAACTAGTTTGGAACATGATATAGACTAGCTGCATCCTTGGAGGCAGTCAATGTTCCCTCTGTACACCTGAAGAGAAAATAAGGGAAATCCCTGCTTATACTACTGGGAAACAGAAATCCACAAGGGAAGGCAGCCCAGTCCATACAAAGGAGAGAACTCTCTTTAAAAATAGTTCCAATGGTATAGAAACCTGTACAGAGTACCATGGGTGGTATTCATACAAGGATTAAGATAGGGGTAAACTGAGCCAAGCATGGTGGCTCATGCCTGTAATCCCAGCGATTGGGAGGTTGAGGCAGGAGGATCTCAAGTTTAAAGCCAGCCTTAGCAACTTAATGAGGCCTTAAGCAACTCAGTGAGACCCTGTCTCTAAACAGAATACAAAATAAGGCTGGGGATGTGGCTCATGGCCAAGTGGCCCTGAGTTCAATCCCTGGTACCAAAAAAAAAAAAAAAAAAAAAAAAATAGGTGTAAATAGTTCAATTCCAGTTGAAGAGAAAGAGATCTTGAAAATAAATAATAAAAACAAACCTTGGCATTACTTCTAAAAGATTGTTACAAAATAATATTTGTTTACCTTTCTATAAGTTTCTGTAGTTTGCAAATATTCCATGATATTCTGCTGTTATTTTTCATAACAAAATAGTCTATTTTAGAAGTTGTGAAAGTCAACATTTTTTTTAAATATGGAGAAAATAAAATTCAACCTTTACTAATTCTTAAGCATCCATTTATTCACTGAATGATTATATAGTAAATGCGGACAGCACACTAGGTATACAACGCACTGTGTACAAGAGTGCAAAAAAAAAAAAAAAATAAAAAGTTAGTAGTACCCATCTCTGTCCCTCTCTTTTCTTTTGTTATTAAAAATGAAAAGAAAAGTGTATATAAATGATATAAGAGTGTTAGTGTATGCAGTTATACAACATACCCATGAACATACTTGTTAACCAACAATGAAACTTTTTGTGGCACATATAAGCAAACAGTAAACAAATATGAATAAGCTGTTCATGCAAAACTGCATACAACATAGTTAGAATGTGTGGAAGCAAAGGCTTTGACAAAAATAAGCCTGCCTGCAAAGGTGGAAAGCCTGTAAGAGTTTAATTGAATAGGGGTCACACACCCTGAGGCGCAGGGCTGCTCATTCATGCCCTGTGCGATCACTGGGAGGTAAAAGTCTGGATATGGATTTAAAACGATTAACAGGTATCAATTGCCTCTTCCCTTTAGGAAGCAAATAGACCTAATTATTTCCCTTCCCTTCAACACCATTACAAGCTAATTCCTGGTCTATGACACGCTCAGGGAAAATCATTTTTTAAAATTTTAAATGTGTTTTCATTTCACATTTGACTATTTTTGAGCAATTCTTGGACACTCCAATAATAATAAATTAAGTTATAATTATCACTGTTTGAACTGGTAAAATATCCCATTGCAATGGATTTTTCTCTAGTTTTCTGTTAGCACTGAAACTAGAAATGACAAAGAGAGAGATGAGGGATAAGGTTGTCACTGTCTTTTATGAATATGCTTTGCCATTAACCTTAGAACCATATTTATATAATGTAGTTTTTTAAAAAAATAAGTAATTTTACTTTTTTGTTTACTGAATATATGCACAAAACTCCACATATGTAATTTCTGAGGATAATAGAGGCTGACTAAAATGAAGCCTACTGAATTATAAACCACCAGCGTATCTGGAAAACAACCCACTCTGTGGGTAACCTAAAATATTTCTAAATGAAATATAAGTGGAAGCAGTGTTTTTCAATGTGGCATCCTAATCTTTATAATGTTTATGTACTGTCTAGTTTCTAACCATTCCCTTTTTTGTTTGTTTGTTTGTTTTATTATTCAGCTTTAGGGAAACCTGGGATAAGCATAGTCATAATTTCTGGGTATGGTACCTGCAGATCCTGCTTTCCAGATACAGAAGGTGATTTTAATGTACACTCAAGATGGAGAGCCAATTAACTAGAAGTTGCAACAACTGTTCTCAAAATAAATAAATTAATAAAATAACTGAAGTGTTACGATTAGCCCCAGTTTATAGATGAAAAAAATCAAGGCAGAGCCAAGTTAATTCACCAGAGGTTATACAGTTGGTATATGATAGACCTGAACCATGGTCTCAGGTAATTTGGATCCAGACTCTTCCATAGTATCTATCTTCCATTATATCTATCAGAAACCGCTTCTCTATCTAAGCATTTGGAGAATCATGTAACAGTGTTTAAGATTACCACATTTTTAAAAAACAAGAAATATACAAGGCTAATGTATACAAGAATATGTTCTTCAGCAAGAATAGGAAATAACATTATACTCATATTTTCCCAATGTGAGAAGAAGTGGAGATAAAATTCCAAATTTTGTTCCAGGGATAGATGTATTATTTAACATGATACACTAGTGTTCCAAATTTGATCATCCGAAAAATAAATTAATGCTGTAAACAATCA